>NW_027448337.1:0-50286 GCF_038048845.1 Mixophyes fleayi
TATGAATCATGAATTGAATCATGAATCATGAATCGAATTATGTATCATGAATTGAATCATGAATCATGAATTGAATCATAAATTGAATCATAAATCATAAATCATGAATTGAATCATGAATCATGAATCATGAATCGAAACATGAGTCATGAATCGAATCATAAATTATGAATCATGAATCATGAATGGAATCATGAATCATGAATCGAATCATGAATCATGAATCGAAACATGAATCATGAATTAAATCATGAATCATGAATTGAATCATGAATTATGAATCGAAACATGAATCATGAATTAAATCATGAATCATGAATTGAATCATGAATTATGAATCGAAACTCGAATCATGAAATGAATCATGAATTGAATCATGAATCATGAATCATGAATTGAATCATGAATTATGAAATGAATCATGAATTGAATCATGAATCATGAATCAAATCATGAATCATGAATTGAATCATGAATTGAATCATAAATCATGAATCATGAATTGAATCATGAATCATGAATCGAATCATGAATCATGAATTGAATCATGAATCATGAATCATTAATCATGAATCATAAATCGAATCATGAATCATGAATTGAATCATGAATCATGAATTGAATCATGAATCATGAATCATGAATCATGAATTGAATCATGAATCATGAATCGAGTCATGAATCATGAATCGAATCATGAATCATGAATTAAATAATGAATCATGAATCATGAATTGAATCACGAATCATGAATCGAATCATGAATCATGAATTAAATAATGAATCATGAATCATGATTTGAATTATAAATCATGAATCTAATTATGAATCATGAATCGAATCATGAATCATGAATTAAATAATGAATCATGAATTGAATCATGAATCATAAATCGTGAATTATGAATCATGAATCGAATCATGAATCATGAATTGAATCATGAATCATGAATTGAATCTTGAATCATGAATCATGAATCATGAATTGAATCATGAATTATGAATCATGAATCATGAATCGAATCATGAATCATGAATCGAATCATGAATCATGAATCATGAATCGAATCATGAATCATGAAATGAATCATGAATTGAATCATGAATTGAATCATAAATCATGAATCATGAATTGAATCATGAATCATGAATCGAATCATGAATCATGAATCGCATCATGAATCATGAATTGAATCATGAATTATGAATTGAATCATGAATCATGAATTATGAATCATGAATTAAATCATGAATCATGAATTGAATCATGAATCATGAATCGAATCATGAATCATGAATCATGAATCGCATCATGAATCATGAATTGAATCATGTATCATGAATCATGAATTGAATCATGAATTATGAATCGAATCATGAATCATGAATTGAATCATGAATCATGAATCATGAATCGAATCATGAATCATGAATCGAATCATGAATCATGAATTGAATCATGAATCATGAATTGAATCATAAATTGAATCATAAATCATAAATCATGAATTGAATCATGAATCGAATCATGAATCATGAATCTAATCATGAATCATGAATTGAATCATAAATTGAATCATAAATCATGAATTGAATCATGACTCATGAATCGAATCATGAATCATGAATTGAATCATGAATCATGAATCATGAATTAAATCATGAATCATGAATCATGAATCGAATCATGAATCATGAATCGAATCAAGAATCATGAATCGAATCATGAATCATGAATTGAATCATGAATCATGAATCAATAATCATGAATCATGAATCGAATCATGAATCATGAATTGAATCATGAATCATGAATTGAATCATGAATCATGAATCATGAATTGAATCATGAATCATGAATCGAGTCATGAATCATGAATCGAATCATGAATCATGAATTAAATAATGAATCATGAATCATGAATTGAATCATGAATCATGAATCGAATCATGAATCATGAATTAAATAATGAATCATGAATCATGATTTGAATTATAAATCATGAATCTAATCATGAATCATGAATCGAATCATGAATCATGAATTAAATAATGAATCATGAATTGAATCATGAATCATAAATCATGAATTATGAATCATGAATCGAATCATGAATCATGAATTGAATCATGAATCATGAATTGAATCTTGAATCATGAATCATGAATCATGAATCATGAATTGAATCATGAATTATGAATCATGAATCATGAATCGAATCATGAATCATGAATCGAATCATGAATCATGAATCATGAATCGAATCATGAATCATGAAATGAATCATGAATTGAATCATGAATTGAATCATAAATCATGAATCATGAATTGAATCATGAATCATGAATCATGAATCATGAATTGAATCATGAATCATGAATCGAGTCATGAATCATGAATCGAATCATGAATCATGAATTAAATAATGAATCATGAATCATGAATTGAATCATGAATCATGAATCGAATCATGAATCATGAATTAAATAATGAATCATGAATCCTGATTTGAATTATAAATCATGAATCTAATCATGAATCATGAATCGAATCATGAATCATGAATTAAATAATAAATCATGAATTGAATCATGAATCATAAATCATGAATTATGAATCATGAATCGAATCATGAATCATGAATTGAATCATGAATCATGAATTGAATCTTGAATCATGAATCATGAATCATGAATCATGAATTGAATCATGAATTATGAATCATGAATCATGAATCGAATCATGAATCATGAATCGTGAATCTCGAATCATGAATTGAATCATGAATCATTAATTGAATCATGAATTGAATCATGAAACATGAATATATGAATCGAATCATGAATCATGAATCATAAATCGAATTATGAATCATGAATTGAATCATGAATCATGAATTTAATCATGAATCATGAATCGAATCATGAAACATGAATTGAATCATGAATCATGAATTGAATCATGAATCATGAATTGAATCATGAATCATTAATCATTAATTAAATCATTAATCATGAAATGAATCATGAATTGAATCATGAAATGAATCATGAATTGAATCATGAATCATGAATTGAATCATGAATCATGAATTGAATCATGAATCATGAATTGAATCATGAATCATAAATTGAATCATGAATCATGAATTGAATCATGAATCATGAATTGAATCATGAATCATAAAATGAATCATGAATTGAATCATGAATCATGAATCAAATTATGAATCATGAATTAAATCATGAATCATAAATTGAATCATAATTCATGAATTGAATCATGAATCATGAATTGAATCACGAATCATGAATTGAATCATGAATTGAATAATAAATCATGAATCATGAATTGAATCATAAATCATGAATCATGTATTGAATCATGAATCATGAATCGAATCATGAATCATGAATCGAATCATGAATCATGAATTGAATCATGAATCATGAATTGAATCATGAATCATGAATCATGAATTGAATCATGAATCATGAATCATGAATTGAATCATGAATCATGAATCGAATCATGAATCATGAATCATGAATCATGAATCATGAATCATGAATTGAATCATGAATCATGAATTGAATCATGAATCATGAATCATGAATTGAATCATGAATCATGAATCATGAATTGAATCATGAATCATGAATCGAATCATGAATCATGAATTAAATAATGAATCATGAATCATGAATTGATTCATGAATCATGAATCGAATCATGAATCATGAATTAAATAATGAATCATGAATCATGATTTGAATCATAAATCATGAATCTAACCATGAATCATGAATCGAATCATGAATCATGAATTGTATCATGAATCATGAATCATGAATCGAATCATGAATCATAAATCATGAATTATGAATCATGAATCGAATCATGAATCATGAATTGAATCATGAATCATGAATTGAATCTTGAATCATGAATCATGAATTGAATCATGAATTATGAATCATGAATCATGAATCGAATCATGAATCATGAATCGAATCATGAATCATGAATCATGAATCGAATCATGAATCATGAAATGAATCATGAATTGAATCATGAATTGAATCATAAATCATGAATCATGAATTGAATCATGAATCATGAATCGAATCATGAATCATGAATCGAATCATGAATCATGAATTGAATTATGAATCATGAATTGAATCATGAATCATGAATTATGAATCATCAATTGAATCATGAATCGTGAATCATGATTTGAATCATGAATCATGAATCGAATCATGAATCCTGAATTGAATCATGAATGATGAATTGAATCATGAATCATTAATCGAATCATGAATCATGAATCATGAATTGAATCATGAATCATGAATTGAATCATAAATTGAATCATAAATTATAAATCATGAATTGAATCATGAATCATGAATCGAATCATGAATCATGAATCTAATCATGAATCATGAATCAAATTATGAATCATGAATTAAATCATGAATCATAAATTGAATCATAATTCATGAATTGAATCATGAATCATGAATTGAATCACGAATCATGAATTGAATCATGAATTGAATCATAAATCATGAATCATGAATTGAATCATAAATCATGAATCATGTATTGAATCATGAATCATGAATCGAATCATGAATCATGAATCGAATCATGAATCATGAATTGAATCATGAATCATGAATTGAATCATGAATCATGAATCATGAATCATGAATTGAATCATGAATCATGAATTGAATCATGAATCATGAATCGAATCATGAATCATGAATCATGAATCATGAATCATGAATCATGAATTGAATCATGAATCATGAATCGAATCATGAATCATGAATTGAATCATGAATCATGAATCATGAATTGAATCATGAATCATGAATTGAATCATGAATCATGAATCATGAATTGAATCATGAATCATGAATCATGAATTGAATCATGAATCATGAATCGAATCATGAATCATGAATTAAATAATGAATCATGAATCATGAATTGATTCATGAATCATGAATCGAATCATGAATCATGAATTAAATAATGAATCATGAATCATGATTTGAATCATAAATCATGAATCTAACCATGAATCATGAATCGAATCATGAATCATGAATTGTATCATGAATCATGAATCATGAATCGAATCATGAATCATAAATCATGAATTATGAATCATGAATCGAATCATGAATCATGAATTGAATCATGAATCATGAATTGAATCTTGAATCATGAATCATGAATTGAATCATGAATTATGAATCATGAATCATGAATCGAATCATGAATCATGAATCGAATCATGAATCATGAATCATGAATCATGAAATGAATCATGAAATGAATCATGAATTGAATCATGAATTGAATCATAAATCATGAATCATGAATTGAATCATGAATCATGAATCGAATCATGAATCATGAATCGAATCATGAATCATGAATTGAATTATGAATCATGAATTGAATCATGAATCATGAATTATGAATCATCAATTGAATCATGAATCGTGAATCATGATTTGAATCATGAATCATGAATCGAATCATGAATCCTGAATTGAATCATGAATGATGAATTGAATCATGAATCATTAATCGAATCATGAATCATGAATCATGAATTGAATCATGAATCATGAATTGAATCATAAATTGAATCATAAATTATAAATCATGAATTGAATCATGAATCATGAATCGAATCATGAATCATGAATCTAATCATGAATCATGAATCATGAATCGAATCATGATTTATGAATCATGAATCATGAATCATAAATTGAATCATGAATCATGAATTGAATCATGAATCCTGAATTATGAATCATGAATAGAATCATAAATTATGAATCATGAATCATGAATTGATCATGAATTGAATCATAAATCATGAATCATGGATTGAATCATAAATCATAAATCGAATCATGAATTATAAATTGAATCATGAATCATGAATCATGAATCGAATCATGAATCATGAATTGAATCATTTAATCATGAATCATGAATTGAATCATGAATCATGAATCGAATCATGAATCATGAATCGAATCATGAATCATGAATTGAATCTTGAATCATGAATTGAATCATGAATCATGAATCATGAATCATGAATTGAATCAGGAATCATGAATCATGAATTGAATCATGAATCATGAATCGAATCATGAATCATAAATTGAATCATGAATCATGAATCATGAATAATCATGAATTGAATCATGAATCATGAATCGAATCATGAATCATGAATTGAATCATGAATCATGAATCGAATCATGATTTATGAATCATGAATCATGAATCATGAATTGAATCATGAATCGAATCATGAATCATGAATCTAATCATGAATCATGAATCATGAATCGAATCATTATTTATGAATCATGAATCATGAATTGAATCATGAATCATGAATTGAATCATGAATCCTGAATCATGAATCATGAATCGAATCATAAATTATGAATCATGAATCATGAATTGAATCATGAATTGAATCATAAATCATGAATCATGAATCCTGAATCATGAATCATGAATCGAATCATAAATTATGAATCATGAATCATGAATTGAATCATGAATTGAATCATAAATCATGAATCATGAATCGAATCATGAATCATAAATCATGAATCGAATCATGAATCATGAATTGAATCATTTAATCATGAATCATGAATTGAATCATGAATCATGAATCATGAATCGAATCATGAATCATGAATCGAATCATGAATTATGAATCATGAATCATGAATTGAATCATGAATCATGAATCGAATCATGAATCATGAATTGAATCATGAATTATGAATCGAAACACGAATCATGAAATGAATCATGAATCATGAAACGAATCATAAATCATTAATCATGAATCATGAATCTAATCATGAATCGAATCATGAATAATGAATCATGAATCGAATCATGAATCTCGAATCATGAATTGAATCATGAATCATGAATCATGAATTATAAATCGAATCATGAATCATGCATTGAATCATGAATCATGAATCATGAATCGGATCATGAATTATGAATCATGAATCATGAATCGAATCATGAATTATGAATTGAATCATGAATCATGAATCATGAATCGAATCATGAATCATGAATTAAATCATGAATCATGAATCGAATCATGAATCATGAATTGAATCATGAATCATGAATCATGAATTGAATTATAAATCATGAATCTAATCATGAATCATGAATCGAATCATGAATCATGAATTGAATCATGAATCATGAATCATGAATTGAATCATGAATCATGAATCATGAATCGAATCATGAATCATAAATCATGAATTATGAATCATGAATCGAATCATGATTAATGAATTGAATCATGAATCATGAATTGAATTTTGAATCATGAATCATGAATTGAATCATGAATTATGAATCATGAATCGAATCATGAATCATAAATCATGAATTATGAATCATGAATCGAATCATGATTAATGAATTGAATCATGAATCATGAATTGAATTTTGAATCATGAATCATGAATTGAATCATGAATTATGAATCATGAATCATGAATTGAATCATGAATCATGAATCGAATCATGAATCATGAATCGAATCATGAATCATGAATCATGAATCATGAATCATGAATTGAATCATGAATCATGAATTAAATCATGAATCATGAATCGAATCATGAGTCATGAATCGAATCATAAATTATGAATCATGAATCATGAATTGAATCATGAATCATGAATCGAATCATGAATCATGAATCATGAATCATGAATTAAATCATGAATCATGAATCATGAATGGAATCATGAATCATTAATCGAATCATGAATTATGAATCATGAATTGAATCATGAATCATGAATCGAATCATGAATCATGAATCGAAACATGAATCATGAATTGAATCATGAATCATGAATTGAATCATGAATTATGAATCGAAACTCGAATCATGAAATGAATCATGAATTGAATCATGAATCATGAATCATGAATTGAATCATGAATTATGAAATGAATCATGAATTGAATCATGAATCATGAATCAAATCATGAATCATGAATTAAATCATGAATCATAAATTGAATCATAATTCATGAATCGAATCATGAATCATGAATTGAATCATGAATCATGAATCGAATCATGAATCATGAATTGAATCATGAATCATGAATTGAATCATGAATTGAATCATAAATCATGAATCATGAATTGAATCATGAATCATGAATCGAATCATGAATCATGAATTGAATCATGAATCATGAATCATTAATCATGAATCATGAATCGAATCATGAATCATGAATTGAATCATGAATCATGATTTGAATCATGAATCATGAATCATGAATCATGAATTGAATCATGAATCATGAATCGAGTCATGAATCATGAATCGAATCATGAATCATGAATTAAATAATGAATCATGAATCATGAATTGAATCATGAATCATGAATCGAATCATGAATCATGAATTAAATAATGAATCATGAAATGAATCATGAATTGAATCATGAATTGAATCATAAATCATGAATCATGAATTGAATCATGAATCATGAATCGAATCATGAATCATGAATCACATCATGAATCATGAATTGAATCATGAATTATGAATTGAATCATGAATCATGAATTATGAATCATGAATTAAATCATGAATCATGAATTGAATCATGAATCATGAATTGAATCATGAATCATGAATCGAATCATGAATCATGAATCGAATCATGAATCATGAATCGAATCATGAATCATGAATTGAATCATGAATCATGAATTGAATCATGAATCATTAATCATGAATTGAATCATGAATCATGAATCGAATCATGAATCATGAATTGAATCATGATTCATGAATCATGAATTGAATCATGAATCATGAATCGAATCATGAATCATGAATTGAATCATGAATCATGAATTGAATCATAAATTGAATCATAAATCATAAATCATGAATTGAATCATGAATCATGAATCATGAATCGAAACATGAGTCATGAATCGAATCATAAATTATGAATCATGAATCATGAATTGAATCATGAATCATGAATCGAATCATGAATCATGAATCATGAATCATGAATTAAATCATGAATCATGAATCATGAATGGAATCATGAATCATGAATCGAATCATGAATTAAATCATGAATCATAAATCATGAATTGAATCATGAATCATGAATCAAATCATGAATCATGAATCGAAACATGAATCATGAATTAAATCATGAATCATGAATTGAATCATGAATTATGAATCGAAACATGAATCATGAATTAAATCATGAATCATGAATTGAATCATGAATTATGAATCGAAACTCGAATCATGAAATGAATCATGAATTGAATCATGAATCATGAATCATGAATTGAATCATGAATTATGAAATGAATCATGAATTGAATCATGAATCATGAATCAAATCATGAATCATGAATTAAATCATGAATCATAAATTGAATCATAATTCATGAATCGAATCATGAATCATGAATTGAATCATGAATTGAATCATAAATCATGAATCATGAATTGAATCATGAATCATGAATCGAATCATGAATCATGAATTGAATCATGAATCATGAATCATTAATCATGAATCATAAATCGAATCATGAATCATGAATTGAATCATGAATCATGAATTGAATCATGAATCATGAATCATGAATCATGAATTGAATCATGAATCATGAATCGAGTCATGAATCATGAATTGAATCATGAATCATGAATCATGAATTGAATCATGAATCATGAATCGAATCATGAATCATGAATCGAATCATGAATCATGAATTGAATCATGAATCATGAATTGAATCATGAATCATGAATCATGAATTGAATCATGAATCATGAATCGAATCATGAATCATGAATTGAATCATGATTCATGAATCATGAATTGAATCATGAATCATGAATCGAATCATGAATCATGAATTGAATCATGAATCATGAATTGAATCATAAATTGAATCATAAATCATAAATCATGAATTGAATCATGAATCATGAATCATGAATCGAAACATGAGTCATGAATCGAATCATAAATTATGAATCATGAATCATGAATTGAATCATGAATCATGAATCGAATCATGAATCATGAATCATGAATCATGAATTAAATCATGAATCATGAATCATGAATGGAATCATGAATCATGAATCGAATCATGAATTAAATCATGAATCATAAATCATGAATTGAATCATGAATCATGAATCAAATCATGAATCATGAATCGAAACATGAATCATGAATTAAATCATGAATCATGAATTGAATCATGAATTATGAATCGAAACATGAATCATGAATTAAATCATGAATCATGAATTGAATCATGAATTATGAATCGAAACTCGAATCATGAAATGAATCATGAATTGAATCATGAATCATGAATCATGAATTGAATCATGAATTATGAAATGAATCATGAATTGAATCATGAATCATGAATCAAATCATGAATCATGAATCAAATCATGAATCATGAATTAAATCATGAATCATAAATTGAATCATAATTCATGAATCGAATCATGAATCATGAATTGAATCATGAATTGAATCATAAATCATGAATCATGAATTGAATCATGAATCATGAATCGAATCATGAATCATGAATTGAATCATGAATCATGAATCATTAATCATGAATCATAAATCGAATCATGAATCATGAATTGAATCATGAATCATGAATTGAATCATGAATCATGAATCATGAATTGAATCATGAATCATGAATCGAGTCATAAATCATGAATCGAATCTTGAATCATGAATTAAATAATTAATCATGAATCATGAATTGAATCACGAATCATGAATCGAATCATGAATCATGAATTAAATAATGAATCATGATTTGAATTATAAATCATGAATCTAATCATGAATCATGAATCGAATCATGAATCATGAATTAAATAATGAATCATGAATTGAATCATGAATCATAAATCGTGAATTATGAATCATGAATCGAATCATGAATCATGAATTGAATCATGAATCATGAATTGAATCTTGAATTATGAATCATGAATCATGAATTGAATCATGAATTATGAATCATGAATCATGAATCGAATCATGAATCATGAATCATGAATCGAATCATGAATCATGAAATGAATCATGAATTGAATCATGAATTGAATCATAAATCATGAATCATGAATTGAATCATGAATCATGAATCGAATCATGAATCATGAATCGCATCATGAATCATGAATTGAATCATGAATTATGAATTGAATCATGAATCATGAATTATGAATCATGAATTAAATCATGAATCATGAATTGAATCATGAATCATGAATTGAATCATGAATCATGAATCGCATCATGAATCATGAATTGAATCATGTATCATGAATCATGAATTGAATCATGAATTATGAATCGAATCATGAATCATGAATTGAATCATGAATCATGAATCATGAATTGAATCATGAATCATGAATCGAATCATGAATCATGAATTGAATCATGAATCATGAATTGAATCATAAATTGAATCATAAATCATAAATCATGAATTGAATCATGAATCATGAATCGAATCATGAATCATGAATCTAATCATGAATCATGAATTGAATCATAAATTGAATCATAAATCATGAATTCAATCATGAATCATGAATCGAATCATGAATCATGAATTGAATCATGAATCATGAATCATGAATTAAATCATGAATCATGAATCATGAATCGAATCATGAATCATGAATCGAATCAAGAATCATGAATCGAATCATGAATCATGAATTGAATCATGAATCATGAATCAATAATCATGAATCATGAATCGAATCATGAATCATGAATTGAATCATGAATCATGAATTGAATCATGAATCATGAATCATGAATCATGAATTGAATCATGAATCATGAATCGAGTCATGAATCATGAATCGAATCATGAATCATGAATTAAATAATGAATCATGAATCATGAATTGAATCATGAATCATGAATCGAATCATGAATCATGAATTAAATAATGAATCATGAATCATGATTTGAATTATAAATCATGAATCTAATCATGAATCATGAATCGAATCATGAATCATGAATTAAATAATGAATCATGAATTGAATCATGAATCATAAATCATGAATTATGAATCATGAATCGAATCATGAATCATGAATTGAATCATGAATCATGAATTGAATCTTGAATCATGAATCATGAATCATGAATCATGAATTGAATCATGAATCTAATCATGAATCATGAATTGAATCATGAATCATGAATTGAATCTTGAATCATGAATCATGAATCATGAATCATGAATTGAATCATGAATTATGAATCATGAATCATGAATCGAATCATGAATCATGAATCGAATCATGAATCATGAATCATGAATCGAATCATGAATCATGAAATGAATCATGAATTGAATCATGAATTGAATCATAAATCATGAATCATGAATTGAATCATGAATCATGAATCATGAATCATGAATTGAATCATGAATCATGAATCGAGTCATGAATCATGAATCGAATCATGAATCATGAATTAAATAATGAATCATGAATTGAATCATGAATCATGAATCGAATCATGAATCATGAATTAAATAATGAATCATGAATCATGATTTGTATTATAAATCATGAATCTAATCATGAATCATGAATCGAATCATGAATCATGAATTAAATAATGAATCATGAATTGAATCATGAATCATAAATCATGAATTATGAATCATGAATCGAATCATGAATCATGAATTGAATCATGAATCATGAATTGAATCTTGAATCATGAATCATGAATCATGAATCATGAATTGAATCATGAATTATGAATCATGAATCATGAATCGAATCATGAATCATGAATCGAATCATGAATCATGAATCATGAAATGAATCATGAATTGAATCATGAATTGAATCATAAATCATGAATCATGAATTGAATCATGAATCATGAATCGAATCATGAATCATGAATCGCATCATGAATCATGAATTGAATCATGAATTATGAATTGAATCATGAATCATGAATTATGAATCATGAATTAAATCATGAATCATGAATTGAATCATGAATCATGAATTGAATCATGAATCATGAATCGCATCATGAATCATGAATTGAATCATGTATCATGAATCATGAATTGAATCATGAATTATGAATCGAATCATGAATCATGAATTGAATCATGAATCATGAATTGAATCATGAATCATGAATCGAATCATGAATCATGAATTGAATCATGAATCATGAATGGAATCATAAATTGAATCATAAATCATAAATCATGAATTGAATCATGAATCATGAATCGAATCATGAATCATGAATCTAATCATGAATCATGAATTGAATCATAAATTGAATCATAAATCATGAATTGAATCATGAATCATGAATCGAATCATGAATCATGAATTGAATCATGAATCATGAATCATGAATTAAATCATGAATCATGAATCATGAATCGAATCATGAATCATGAATCAAATCATGAATCATGAATCGAATCATGAATCATGAATCATGAATCATGAATTAAATCATGAATCATGAATCATGAATTGAATCATGAATCGAATCATGAATCATGAATTCGAAACATGAATTATGAATTGAATCATGAATCATGAATTGAATCATGAATTATGAATCGAAACACGAATCATGAAATGAATCATGAATCATGAAACGAATCATAAATCATTAATCATGAATCATGAATCTAATCATGAATCAAATCATGAATCATGAATCATGAATCGAATCATGAATCTCGAATCATGAATTGAATCATGAATCATGAATCATGAATCATAAATAGAATCATGAATCATGCATTGAATCAAGTATCATGAATCATGAATCGAATCAAGAATCATGAATCATGAATTGAATCATGAATCATGAATTGAATCATGAATCATGAATTGAATCATGAATTATGAATCGGAACACGAATCATGAAATGAATCATGAATCATGAAACGAATCATAAATCATTAATCATGAATCAAATCATGAATCATTAATTGAATCATGAATCATGAATTGAATCATGAATCATGAATCATGAATCATGAATCATGAATCGAATCATGAATCATGAATCATGAATTGAATCATGAAATGAATCATGCATCATGAATTGAATCAGAATTTGAATCATGAATCATGAATCATGAATCATGAATTATGAATCGAATCATGAATCATGAATCCTGAATTGAATCATGAATCATGAATCATGAATTGAATCATGAAATGAATCATGAATCATGAATCATGAATCATGAATTGAATCATGAATCATGAATCGAATCATGAATCTCGAATCATGAATTGAATCATGAATCATGAATTGAATCATGAATTGAATCATGAAACATGAATCATGAATCGAATCATGAATCATGAATAATGAATCTCGAATCATGAATTGAATCATGAATCATTAATTGAATCATGAATTGAATCATGAAACATGAATATATGAATCGAATCATGAATCATGAATCATAAATCGAATTATGAATCATGAATTGAATCATGAATCATGAATTTAATCATGAATCATGAATCGAATCATGAAACATGAATTGAATCATGAATGATGAATTAAATCATGAATCATGAATTGAATCATGAATCATTAATCATTAATTAAATCATGAATCATGAAATGAATCATGAATTGAATCATGAAATGAATCATGAATTGAATCATGAATCATGAATTGAATCATGAATCATGAATTGAATCATGAATCATGAATTGAATCATGAATCATAAAATGAATCATGAATTGAATCATGAATCATGAATCAAATTATGAATCATGAATTAAATCATGAATCATAAATTGAATCATAATTCATGAATTGAATCATGAATCATGAATTGAATCACGAATCATGAATTGAATCATGAATTGAATCATAAATCATGAATCATGAATTGAATCATAAATCATGAATCATGTATTGAATCATGAATCATGAATCGAATCATGAATCATGAATCATGAATCGAATCATGAATCATGAATTGAATCATGAATCATGAATTGAATCATGAATCATGAATCATGAATCATGAATTGAATCATAAATCATGAATCATGAATTGAATCATGAATCATGAATCGAATCATGAATCATGAATCATGAATTATGAATCATGAATCGAATCATGAATCATGAATTGAATCACGAATCATGAATTGAATCTTGAATCATGAATCATGAATTGAATCATGAATTATGAATCATGAATCATGAATCGAATCATGAATCATGAATCGAATCATGAATCATGAATCATGAATCGAATCATGAATCATGAAATGAATCATGAATTGAATCATGAATTGAATCATAAATCATGAATCATGAATTGAATCATGAATCATGAATCGAATCATGAATCGAATCATGAATCATGAATTGAATTATGAATCATGAATTGAATCATGAATCATGAATTATGAATCATGAATTGAATCATGAATCGTGAATCATGAATTGAATCATGAATCATGAATCGAATCATGAATCATGAATTGAATCATGAATGATGAATTGAATCATGAATCATTAATCGAATCATGAATCATGAATCATGAATTGAATCATGAATCATGAATTGAATCATAAATTGAATCATAAATCATAAATCATGAATTGAATCATGAATCATGAATCGAATCATGAATCATGAATCTAATCATGAATCATGAATCATGAATCGAATCATGAATTGAATCATAAATCATGAATCATGGATTGAATCATGAATCATAAATCGAATCATGAATTATAAATTGAATCATGAATCATGAATCATGAATCGAATCATGAATCATGAATTGAATCATTTAATCATGAATCATGAATTGAATCATGAATCATGAATCGAATCATGAATCATGAATCGAATCATGAATCATGAGTTGAATCTTGAATCATGAATTGAATCATGAATCATGAATCATGAATCATGAATTGAATCAGGAATCATGAATCATGAATTGAATCATGAATCATGAATCGAATCATGAATCATGAATTGAATCATGAATCATGAATCATGAATTGAATCATGAATCATGAATCGAATCATGAATCATGAATTGAATCATGAATCATGAATCGAATCATGATTTATGAATCATGAATCATGAATCATGAATTGAATCATGAATCGAATCATGAATCATGAATCTAATCATGAATCATGAATCATGAATCGAATCATTATTTATGAATCATGAATCATGAATCATGAATTGAATCATGAATCATGAATTGAATCATGAATCCTGAATCATGAATCATGAATCGAATCATAAATTATGAATCATGAATCATGAATTGAATCATGAATTGAATCATAAATCATGAATCATGAATTGAATCATGAATCATAAATCGAATCATGAATCATGAATTGAATCATGAATTATGAATCATGAATCGAATCATGAATCATAAATCATGAATCGAATCATGAATAATGAATTGAATCATTTAATCATGAATCATGAATCGAATCATGAATTATGAATCATGAATGATGAATTGAATCATGAATCATGAATCGAATCATGAATCATGAATTGAATCATGAATTATGAATCGAAACACGAATCATGAAATGAATCATGAATCATGAAACGAATCATAAATCATTAATCATGAATCATGAATCTAATCATGAATCGAATCATGAATCTCGAATCATGAATTGAATCATGAATCATGAATCATGAATCATAAATCGAATCATGAATCATGCATTGAATCATGAATCATGAATCGAATCATGAATTATGAATCATGAATCATGAATCGAATCATGAATTATGAATTGAATCATGAATCATGAATCATGAATCGAATCATGAATCATGAATCGAATCATGAATCATGAATTGAATCATGAATCATGAATCATGAATTGAATCATAAATTGAATCATAAATCATAAATCATGAATTGAATCATGAATCATGAATCGAATCATGAATCATGAATTGAATCATGAATCATGAATCATGAATTAAATCATGAATCATGAATCATGAATCGAATCATGAATCATGAATCGACTCATGAATTATGAATCATGAATCATGAATTGAATCATGAATCATGAATCGAATCATGAATCATGAATTAAATCTTGAATCATGAATCATGAATCGAATCATGAATCATAAATCAATTTATGAATTATGAATCATGAATCATGAATTGAATCATGAATCATGAATTGAATCATGAATTATGAATTGAATCATGAATTATGAATCGGAACACGAATCATGAAATGAATCATGAATCATGAAACGAATCATAAATCATTAATCATGAATCAAATCATGAATCATTAATTGAATCATGAATCATGAATTGAATCATGAATCATAAATCGTGAATTATGAATCATGAATCGAATCATGAATCATGAATTGAATCATGAATCATGAATTGAATCTTGAATCATGAATCATGAATCATGAATTGAATCATGAATTATGAATCATGAATCATGAATCGAATCATGAATCATGAATCGAATCATGAATCATGAATCATGAATCGAATCATGAATCATAAAATGAATCATGAATTGAATCATGAATTGAATCATAAATCATGAATCATGAATTGAATCATGAATCATGATTTGAATCATGAATCATGAATCGCATCATGAATCATGAATTGAATCATGAATTATGAATTCAATCATGAATCATGAATTATGAATCATGAATTAAATCATGAATCATGAATTGAATCATGAATCATGAATTGAATCATGAATCATGAATCGCATCATGAATCATGAATTGAATCATGTATCATGAATCATGAATTGAATCATGAATTATGAATCGAATCATGAATCATGAATTGAATCATGAATCATGAATCATGAATTGAATCATGAATCATGAATCGAATCATGAATCATGAATTGAATCATGAATCATGAATTGAATCATAAATTGAATCATAAATCATAAATCATGAATTGAATCATGAATCATGAATCGAATCATGAATCATGAATCTAATCATGAATCATGATTTGAATCATAAATTGAATCATAAATCATGAATTGAATCATGAATCATGAATCGAATCATGAATCATGAATTGAATCATGAATCATGAATCATGAATTAAATCATGAATCATGAATCATGAATCGAATCATGAATCATGAATCGAATCAAGAATCATGAATCGAATCATGAATCATGAATTGAATCATGAATCATGAATCATGAATCATGAATCATGAATCGAATCATGAATCATGAATTGAATCATGAATCATGAATTGAATCATGAATCATGAATTAAATAATGAATCATGAATTGAATCATGAATCATAAATCATGAATTATGAATCATGAATCGAATCATGAATCATGAATTGAATCATGAATCATGAATTGAATCTTGAATCATGAATCATGAATCATGAATCATGAATTGAATCATGAATTATGAATCATGAATCATGAATCGAATCATGAATCATGAATCGAATCATGAATCATGAATCATGAATCGAATCATGAATCATGAAATGAATCATGAATTGAATCATGAATTGAATCATAAATCATGAATCATGAATTGAATCATGAATCATGAATCATGAATCATGAATTGAATCATGAATCATGAATCGAGTCATGAATCATGAATCGAATCATGAATCATGAATTAAATAATGAATCATGAATCATGAATTGAATCATGAATCATGAATCGAATCATGAATCATGAATTAAATAATGAATCATGAATCATGATTTGAATTATAAATCATGAATCTAATCATGAATCATGAATCGAATCATGAATCATGAATTAAATAATGAATCATGAATTGAATCATGAATCATAAATCATGAATTATGAATCATGAATCGAATCATGAATCATGAATTGAATCATGAATCATGAATTGAATCTTGAATCATGAATCATGAATCATGAATCATGAATTGAATCATGAATTATGAATCATGAATCATGAATCGAATCATGAATCATGAATCGAATCATGAATCATGAATCATGAAATGAATCATGAATTGAATCATAAATCATGAATCATGAATTGAATCATGAATCATGAATCGAATCATGAATCATGAATCGCATCATGAATCATGAATTGAATCATGAATTATGAATTGAATCATGAATCATGAATTATGAATCATGAATTAAATCATGAATCATGAATTAAATCATGAATCATGAATTGAATCATGAATCATGAATCGCATCATGAATCATGAATTGAATCATGTATCATGAATCATGAATTGAATCATGAATTATGAATCGAATCATGAATCATGAATTGAATCATGAATCATGAATTGAATCATGAATCATGAATCGAATAATGAATCATGAATTGAATCATGAATCATGAATGGAATCATAAATTGAATCATAAATCATAAATCATGAATTGAATCATGAATCATGAATCGAATCATGAATCATGAATCTAATCATGAATCATGAATTGAATCATAAATTGAATCATAAATCATGAATTGAATCATGAATCATGAATCGAATCATGAATCATGAATTGAATCATGAATCATGAATCATGAATTAAATCATGAATCATGAATCATGAATCGAATCATGAATCATGAATCGAATCATGAATCATGAATCGAATCATGAATCATGAATCATGAATCATGAATTAAATCATGAATCATGAATCATGAATTGAATCATGAATCGAATCATGAATCATGAATTCGAAACATGAATTATGAATTGAATCATGAATCATGAATTGAATCATGAATTATGAATCGAAACACGAATCATGAAATGAATCATGAATCATGAAACGAATCATAAATCATTAATCATGAATCATGAATCTAATCATGAATCAAATCATGAATCATGAATCATGAATCGAATCATGAATCTCGAATCATGAATTGAATCATGAATCATGAATCATGAATCATAAATCGAATCATGAATCATGCATTGAATCATGTATCATGAATCATGAATCGAATCAAGAATCATGAATCATGAATTGAATCATGAATCATGAATTGAATCATGTATCATGAATCATGAATTGAATCATGAATTATGAATCGAATCATGAATCATGAATTGAATCATGAATCATGAATTGAATCATGAATCATGAATCGAATCATGAATCATGAATTGAATCATGAATCATGAATGGAATCATAAATTGAATCATAAATCATAAATCATGAATTGAATCATGAATCATGAATCGAATCATGAATCATGAATCTAATCATGAATCATGAATTGAATCATAAATTGAATCATAAATCATGAATTGAATCATGAATCATGAATCGAATCATGAATCATGAATCGAATCATGAATCATGAATCGAATCATGAATCATGAATCATGAATTAAATCATGAATCATGAATCATGAATTGAATCATGAATCGAATCATGAATCATGAATTCGAAACATGAATTATGAATTGAATCATGAATCATGAATTGAATCATGAATTATGAATCGAAACACGAATCATGAAATGAATCATGAATCATGAAACGAATCATAAATCATTAATTATGAATCATGAATCTAATCATGAATCAAATCATGAATCATGAATCATGAATCGAATCATGAATCTCGAATCATGAATTGAATCATGAATCATGAATCATGAATCATAAATCGAATCATGAATCATGCATTGAATCATGTATCATGAATCATGAATCGAATCAAGAATCATGAATCATGAATTGAATCATGAATCATGAATTGAATCATGAATCATGAATTGAATCATGAATCATGAAATGAATCATGAATCATGAAACGAATCATAAATCATTAATCATGAATCAAATCATGAATCATTAATTGAATCATGAATCATGAATTGAATCATGAATCATGAATCATGAATCATTAATTGAATCATGAATCATGAATTGAATCATGAATCATGAATCATGAATCATGAATCGAATCATGAATCATGAATCATGAATTGAATCATGAAATGAATCATGCATCATGAATTGAATCAGAATTTGAATCATGAATCATGAATCATGAATCATGAATTATGAATCGAATCATGAATCATGAATCCTGAATTGAATCATGAATCATGAATCATGAATTGAATCATGAAATGAATCATGAATCATGAATCATGAATCATGAATTGAATCATGAATCATGAATCGAATCATGAATCTCGAATCATGAATTGAATCATGAATCATGAATTGAATCATGAATTGAATCATGAAACATGAATCATGAATCGAATCATGAATCATAAATCATGAATCTCGAATCATGAATTGAATCATGAATCATTAATTGAATCATGAATTGAATCATGAAATACGAATATATGAATCGAATCATGAATCATGAATCATAAATCGAATTATGAATCATGAATTGAATCATGAATCATGAATTTAATCATGAATCATGAATCGAATCATGAAACATGAATTGAATCATGAATCATGAATTGAATCATGAATCATGAATTGAATCATGAATCATTAATCATTAATTAAATCATGGATCATGAAATGAATCATGAATTGAATCATGAAATGAATCATGAATTGAATCATGAATCATGAATTGAATCATGAATCATGAATTGAATCATGAATCATGAATTGAATCATGAATCATGAATTGAATCATGAATCATAAAATGAATCATGAATTGAATCATGAATCATGAATCAAATTATGAATCATGAATTAAATCATGAATCATAAATTGAATCATAATTCATGAATTGAATCATGAATCATGAATTGAATCACGAATCATGAATTGAATCATGAATTGAATCATAAATCATGAATCATGAATTGAATCATAAATCATGAATCATGTATTGAATCATGAATCATGAATCGAATCATGAATCATGAATCATGAATCGAATCATGAATCATGAATTGAATCATGAATCATGAATTGAATCATGAATCATGAATCATGAATCATGAATTGAATCATAAAACATGAATCATGAATTGAATCATGAATCATGAATCGAATCATGAATCATGAATCATGAATCATGAATCATGAATCATGAATTGAATCATGAATCATGAATTGAATCATGAATCATGAATCATGAATTGAATCATGAATCATGAATCATGAATTGAATCATGAATCATGAATCGAATCATGAATCATGAATTAAATAATGAATCATGAATCATGAATTGAATCATGAATCATGAATCGAATCATGAATCATGAATTAAATAATGAATCATGAATCATGATTTGAATCATAAATCATGAATCTAACCATGAATCATGAATCGAATCATGAATCATGAATTGTATCATGAATCATGAATCATCAATCGAATCATGAATCATAAATCATGAATTATGAATCATGAATCGAATCATGAATCATGAATTGAATCATGAATCATGAATTGAATCTTGAATCATGAATCATGAATTGAATCATGAATTATGAATCATGAATCATGAATCGAATCATGAATCATGAATCGAATCATGAATCATGAATCATGAATCGAATCATGAATCATGAAATGAATCATGAATTGAATCATGAATTGAATCATAAATCATGAATCATGAATTGAATCATGAATCATGAATTGAATCATAAAACATGAATCATGAATTGAATCATGAATCATGAATCGAATCATGAATCATGAATCATGAATCATGAATCATGAATCATGAATCATGAATTGAATCATGAATCATGAATTGAATCATGAATCATGAATCATGAATTGAATCATGAATCATGAATCATGAATTGAATCATGAATCATGAATCGAATCATGAATCATGAATTAAATAATGAATCATGAATCATGAATTGAATCATGAATCATGAATCGAATCATGAATCATGAATTAAATAATGAATCATGAATCATGATTTGAATCATAAATCATGAATCTAACCATGAATCATGAATCGAATCATGAATCATGAATTGTATCATGAATCATGAATCATCAATCGAATCATGAATCATAAATCATGAATTATGAATCATGAATCGAATCATGAATCATGAATTGAATCATGAATCATGAATTGAATCTTGAATCATGAATCATGAATTGAATCATGAATTATGAATCATGAATCATGAATCGAATCATGAATCATGAATCGAATCATGAATCATGAATCATGAATCGAATCATGAATCATGAAATGAATCATGAATTGAATCATGAATTGAATCATAAATCATGAATCATGAATCGAATCATGAATCATGAATCGAATCATGAATCATGAATTGAATCATGAATGATGAATTGAATCATGAATCATTAATCGAATCATGAATCATGAATCATGAATTGAATCATGAATCATGAATTGAATCATAAATTGAATCATAAATCATAAATCATGAATTGAATCATGAATCATGAATCGAATCATGATTTATGAATCATGAATCATGAATCATGAATTGAATCATGAATCATGAATTGAATCATAAATCATGAATCATGGATTGAATCATGAATCATAAATCGAATCATGAATTATAAATTGAATCATGAATCATGAATCATGAATCGAATCATGAATCATGAATTGAATCATTTAATCATGAATCATGAATTGAATCATGAATCATGAATCGAATCATGAATCATGAATCGAATCATGAATCATGAATTGAATCTTGAATCATGAATTGAATCATGAATCATGAATCATGAATCATGAATTGAATCAGGAATCATGAATCATGAATTGAATCATGAATCATGAATCGAATCATGAATCATGAATTGAATCATGAATCATGAATCATGAATTGAATCATGAATCATGAATCGAATCATGAATCATGAATTGAATCATGAATCATGAATCGATTCATGATTTATGAATCATGAATCATGAATCATGAATTGAATCATGAATCGAATCATGAATCATGAATCTAATCATGAATCATGAATCATGAATCGAATCATTATTTATGAATCATGAATCATGAATCATGAATTGAATCATGAATCATGAATTGAATCATGAATCCTGAATCATGAATCATGAATCGAATCATAAATTATGAATCATGAATCATGAATTGAATCATGAATCATGAATCATGAATCGAATCATGATTTATGAATCATGAATCATGAATCATGAATTGAATCATGAATCATGAATTGAATCATTTAATCATGAATCATGAATTGAATCATGAATCATGAATCGAATCATGAATCATGAATCGAATCATGAATCATGAATTGAATCTTGAATCATGAATTGAATCATGAATCATGAATCATGAATCATGAATTGAATCAGGAATCATGAATCATGAATTGAATCATGAATCATGAATCGAATCATGAATCATGAATTGAATCATGAATCATGAATCATGAATTGAATCATGAATCATGAATCGAATCATGAATCATGAATTGAATCATGAATCATGAATCGATTCATGATTTATGAATCATGAATCATGAATCATGAATTGAATCATGAATCGAATCATGAATCATGAATCTAATCATGAATCATGAATCATGAATCGAATCATTATTTATGAATCATGAATCATGAATCATGAATTGAATCATGAATCATGAATTGAATCATGAATCCTGAATCATGAATCATGAATCGAATCATAAATTATGAATCATGAATCATGAATTGAATCATGAATCATGAATCATGAATCGAATCATGATTTATGAATCATGAATCATGAATCATGAATTGAATCATGAATCATGAATTGAATCATTTAATCATGAATCATGAATTGAATCATGATTTATGAATCATGAATCATGAATCATGAATTGAATCATGAATCATGAATTGAATCATAAATCATGAATCATGGATTGAATCATGAATCATAAATCGAATCATGAATTATAAATTGAATCATGAATCATGAATCATGAATCGAATCATGAATCATGAATTGAATCATTTAATCATGAATCATGAATTGAATCATGAATCATGAATCGAATCATGAATCATGAATCATGAATTGAATCTTGAATCATGAATTGAATCATGAATCATGAATCATGAATCATGAATTGAATCAGGAATCATGAATCATGAATTGAATCATGAATCATGAATCGAATCATGAATCATGAATTGAATCATGAATCATGAATCATGAATTGAATCATGAATCATGAATCGAATCATGAATCATGAATTGAATCATGAATCATGAATCGATTCATGATTTATGAATCATGAATCATGAATCATGAATTGAATCATGAATCGAATCATGAATCATGAATCTAATCATGAATCATGAATCATGAATCGAATCATGATTTATGAATCATGAATCATGAATCATGAATTGAATCATGAATCATGAATTGAATCATAAATCATGAATCATGGATTGAATCATGAATCATAAATCGAATCATGAATTATAAATTGAATCATGAATCATGAATCATGAATCGAATCATGAATCATGAATTGAATCATTTAATCATGAATCATGAATTGAATCATGAATCATGAATCGAATCATGAATCATGAATCGAATCATGAATCATGAATTGAATCTTGAATCATGAATTGAATCATGAATCATGAATCATGAATCATGAATTGAATCAGGAATCATGAATCATGAATTGAATCATGAATCATGAATCGAATCATGAATCATGAATTGAATCATGAATCATGAATCATGAATTGAATCATGAATCATGAATCATGAATTGAATCATGAATCATGAATCGAATCATGAATCATGAATTGAATCATGAATCATGAATCGATTCATGATTTATGAATCATGAATCATGAATCATTAATTGAATCATGAATCGAATCATGAATCATGAATCTAATCATGAATCATGAATCATGAATCGAATCATTATTTATGAATCATGAATCATGAATCATGAATTGAATCATGAATCATGAATTGAATCATGAATCCTGAATCATGAATCATGAATCGAATCATAAATTATGAATCATGAATCATGAATTGAATCATGAATTGAATCATAAATCATGAATCATGAATTGAATCATGAATCATAAATCGAATCATGAATCATGAATTGAATCATGAATCATGAATCATGAATCGAATCATGAATCATAAATCATGAATCGAATCATGAATCATGAATTGAATCATTTAATTATGAATCATGAATTGAATCATGAATCATGAATCATGAATCGAATCATGAATCATGAATCGAATCATGAATTATGAATCATGAATCATGAATTGAATCATGAATCATGAATCAAATCATGAATCATGAATTGAATCATGAATTATGAATCGAAACACGAATCATGAAATGAATCATGAATCATGAAACGAATCATAAATCATTAATCATGAATCATGAGTCTAATCATGAATCGAATCATGAATCTTGAATCATGAATCATGAATCATGAATCATAAATCGAATCATGAATAATGCATTGAATCATGAATCATGAATCATGAATCGAATCATGAATTATGAATCATGAATCATGAATCGAATCATGAATTATGAATTGAATCATGAATCAAGAATCATGAATCGAATCATGAATCATGAATTGAATCATGAATCATGAATCATGAATTGAATCATAAATTGAATCATAAATCATAAATCATGAATTGAATCATGAATCATGAATCGAATCATGAATCATGAATTGAATCATGAATCATGAATCATGGATTAAATCATGAATCATGAATCATGAATCGAATCATGAATCATGAATCGAATCATGAATTATGAATCATGAATCATGAATTGAATCATGAATCATGAATCGAATCATGAATCATGAATTAAATCTTGAATCATGAATCATGAATCGAATCATGAATCATAAATCAATTTATGAATTATGAATCGTGAATCATGAATTGAATCATGAATCATGAATTGAATCATGAATTATGAATTGAATCATGAATCATGAATTGAATCATGAATTATGAATTGAATCATGAATTATGAATCGGAACACGAATCATGAAATGAATCATGAATCATGAATCGAATCATGAAATGAATCATGCATCATGAATTGAATCAGAATTTCAATCATGAATCATGAATCATGAATCATGAATTATGAATCGAATCATGAATCATGAATCCTGAATTGAATCATGAATCATGAATCATGAATTGAATCATGAAATGAATCATGAATCATGAATCATGAATCATGAATTGAATCATGAATCATGAATCGAATCATGAATCTCGAATCATGAATTGAATCATGAATTGAATCATGAATTGAATCATGAAACATGAATCATGAATCGATTCATGAATCATGAATCATGAATCTCGAATCATGAATTGAATCATGAATCATGAATCTCGAATCATGAATTGAATCATGAATCATTAATTGAATCATGAATTGAATCATGAAACATGAATCATGAATCGAATCATGAATCATGAATCATGAATCGAATTATGAATCATGAATTCAATAATGAATCATGAATTGAATCATGAATCATGAATTGAATCATGAAACATGAATTGAATCATGAATCATGAATTGAATCATGAATCATGAATCGAATCATGAAACATGAATTGAATCATGAATCATGAATTGAATCATGAATCATGAATTGCATCATGAATTGAATCATGAATCATTAATCATGAATTAAATCATGAATCATGAAATGAATCATGAATTGAATCATGAATCATGAATTGAATCATGAATCATGAATCATGAATTGAATCATGAATCATGAATTGAATCATGAATCATAAAATGAATCATGAATTGAATCATGAATCATGAATCAAATTATGAATCATGAATTAAATCATGAATCATAAATTGAATCATAATTCATGAATTGAATCATGAATCATGAATTGAATCACGAATCATGAATTGAATCATGAATTGAATCATAAATCATGAATCAAATTATGAATCATGAATTAAATCATGAATCATAAATTGAATCATAATTCATGAATTGAATCATGAATCATGAATTGAATCACGAATCATGAATTGAATCATGAATTGAATCATAAATCATGAATCATGAATTGAATCATGAATCATGAATTGAATCATGAATCATGAATTGAATCATGAATCATGAATCATGAATTGAATCATAAATCATGAATCATGAATTGAATCATGAATCATGAATCGAATCATGAATCATGAATCATGAATCATGAATCATGAATCGAATCATGAATCATGAATTATGAATTGAATCATGAATCATGAATTGAATCATGAATCATGAATCATGAATTGAATCATGAATCATGAATCATTAATTGAATCATGAATCATGAATCGAATCATGAATCATGAATCGAATCATGAATCATGAATCATGAATCGAATCATGAATCATGAATTAAATAATGAATCATGAATCATGATTTGAATCATAAATCATGAATCTAACCATGAATCATGAATCGAATCATGAATCATGAATTGAATCATGAATCATGAATCATGAATCGAGTCATGAATCATTAATCATGAATTATGAATCATGAATCGAATCATGAATCATGAATTGAATCATGAATCATGAATTGAATCTTGAATCATGAATTATGAATCATGAATCATGAATCGAATCATGAATCATGAATCGAATCATGAATCATGAATCGAATCATGAATCATGAATTGAATCATGAATGATGAATTGAATCATGAATCATTAATCGAATCATGAATCATGAATTGAATCATGAATCATGAATTGAATCATAAATTGAATCATAAATCATAAATCATGAATTGAATCATGAATCATGAATCGAATCATGAATCATGAATCTAATCATGAATCATGAATCATGAATCGAATCATGATTTATGAATCATGAATCATGAATCATGAATTGAATCATGAATCATGAATTGAATCATTTAATCATGAATCATGAATTGAATCATGAATCATGAATCGAATCATGAATCTTGAATCGAATCATGAATCATGAATCGAATCATGAATCATAAATCGAATCATGAATTATAAATTGAATCATGAATCATAAATCATGAATCGAATCATGAATCATGAATTGAATCATTTAATCATGAATCATGAATTGAATCATGAATCATGAATCGAATCATGAATCTTGAATCGAATCATGAATCATGAATTGAATCATGAATCATGAATTGAATCATGAATCATGAATCATGAATTGAATCTTGAATCATGAATCATGAATCATGAATTGAATCATGAATCATGAATCGAATCATGAATCTTGAATCGAATCATGAATCATGAATTGAATCATGAATCATGAATTGAATCATGAATCATGAATTGAATCATGAATCATGAATCATGAATTGAATCTTGAATCATGAATCATGAATCATGAATTGAATCATGAATTATGAATCATGAATCATGAATTGAATCATGAATTGAATCTTGAATCATGAATCATGAATCATGAATTGAATCATGAATTATGAATCATGAATCATGAATTGAATCATGAATCATGAATCGAATCATGAATCATGAATTGAATCATGAATCATGAATCATGAATTGAATCATGAATCATGAATTGAATCTTGAATCATGAATTGAATCATGAATTATGAATCATGAATCATGAATTGAATCATGAATCGTGAATCATGAATTGAATCATGAATCATGAATCGAATCATGAATCATGAATTGAGTCATGAATGATGAATTGAATCATGAATCATTAATCGAATCATGAATCATGAATCATGAATTGAATCATGAATCATGAATTGAATCATAAATTGAATCATAAATCATAAATCATGAATTGAATCATGAATCATAAATTGAATCATAAATCATAAATCATGAATTGAATCATGAATCATGAATCGAATCATGAATCATGAATTGAATCATGAATCATGAATCGAATCATGATTTATGAATCATGAATTGAATCATGAATCGAATCATGAATCATGAATCTAATCATGAATCATGAATCATGAATCGAATCATTATTTATAAATCATGAATCATAAATCGAATCATGAATCATGAATTGAATCATGAATCATGAATCGAATCATGAATCATAAATCTTGAATCGAATCATGAATCATGAATTGAATCATTTAATCATGAATCTAGAATTGAATCATGAATCATGAATCGAATCATGAATCATGAATTGAATCATGAATCATGAATTGAATCATGAATCATCAATCATGAATCGAATCATGAATTATGAATCATGAATCATGAATCGAATCCTGAATCATGAATTGAATCATGAATCATGAATCGAATCATGAATCATGAATCATGAATTGAATCATGAATCATGAATCGAATCATGAATCTTGAATCGAATCATGAATCATGAATTGAATCATGAATCATGAATTGAATCATGAATCATGAATTGAATCATGAATCATGAATCATGAATTGAATCTTGAATCATGAATCATGAATCATGAATTGAATCATGAATTATGAATCATGAATCATGAATTGAATCTTGAATCATGAATCATGAATCATGAATTGAATCATGAATTATGAATCATGAATCATGAATTGAATCATGAATCATGAATCGAATCATGAATCATGAATTGAATCATGAATCATGAATCATGAATTGAATCATGAATCATGAATTGAATCTTGAATCATGAATTGAATCATGAATTATGAATCATGAATCATGAATTGAATCATGAATCGTGAATCATGAATTGAATCATGAATCGTGAATCATGAATTGAATCATGAATCATGAATCGAATCATGAATCATGAATTGAGTCATGAATGATGAATTGAATCATGAATCATTAATCGAATCATGAATCATGAATCATGAATTGAATCATGAATCATGAATTGAATCATAAATTGAATCATAAATCATAAATCATGAATTGAATCATGAATCATAAATTGAATCATAAATCATAAATCATGAATTGAATCATGAATCATGAATCGAATCATGAATCATGAATTGAATCATGAATCATGAATCGAATCATGATTTATGAATCATGAATTGAATCATGAATCGAATCATGAATCATGAATCTAATCATGAATCATGAATCATGAATCGAATCATTATTTATGAATCATGAATCATAAATGGAATCATGAATCATGAATTGAATCATGAATCATGAATCGAATCATGAATCATAAATCTTGAATCGAATCATGAATCATGAATTGAATCATTTAATCATGAATCTAGAATTGAATCATGAATCATGAATCGAATCATGAATCATGAATTGAATCATGAATCATGAATTGAATCATGAATCATCAATCATGAATCGAATCATGAATTATGAATCATGAATCATGAATCGAATCCTGAATCATGAATTGAATCATGAATCATGAATCGAATCATGAATCATGAATCATGAATTGAATCATGAATCATGAATCGAATCCTGAATCATGAATTGAATCATGAATCATGAATCGAATCATGAATCATGAATTGAATCATGAATCATGAATCATGAATCATGAATTGAATCATGAATCATGAATCATGAATTGAATCATGAATCATGAATCGAATCATGAATCATGAATTAAATAATGAATCATGAATCATGAATTGAATCATGAATCATGAATCATGAATTATGAATCATGAATCGAATCATGAATCATGAATTGAATCATAAATTGAATCATAAATCATAAATCATGAATTGAATCATGAATCATGAATCATGAATTGAATCATGAATCATGAATTGAATCATTTAATCATGAATCATGAATTGAATCATGAATCATGAATCGAATCATGAATCTTGAATCGAATCATGAATCATGAATCGAATCATGAATCATAAATCGAATCATGAATTATAAATTGAATCATGAATCATAAATCATGAATCGAATCATGAATCATGAATTGAATCATTTAATCATGAATCATGAATTGAATCATGAATCATGAATCGAATCATGAATCTTGAATCGAATCATGAATCATGAATTGAATCATGAATCATGAATTGAATCATGAATCATGAATCATGAATTGAATCTTGAATCATGAATCATGAATCATGAATTGAATCATGAATCATGAATCGAATCATGAATCTTGAATCGAATCATGAATCATGAATTGAATCATGAATCATGAATTGAATCATGAATCATGAATTGAATCATGAATCATGAATCATGAATTGAATCTTGAATCATGAATCATGAATCATGAATTGAATCATGAATTATGAATCATGAATCATGAATTGAATCATGAATTGAATCTTGAATCATGAATCATGAATCATGAATTGAATCATGAATTATGAATCATGAATCATGAATTGAATCATGAATCATGAATCGAATCATGAATCATGAATTGAATCATGAATCATGAATCATGAATTGAATCATGAATCATGAATTGAATCTTGAATCATGAATTGAATCATGAATTATGAATCATGAATCATGAATTGAATCATGAATCGTGAATCATGAATTGAATCATGAATCGTGAATCATGAATTGAATCATGAATCATGAATCGAATCATGAATCATGAATTGAGTCATGAATGATGAATTGAATCATGAATCATTAATCGAATCATGAATCATGAATCATGAATCATGAATCATGAATTGAATCATAAATTGAATCATAAATCATAAATCATGAATTGAATCATGAATCATAAATTGAATCATAAATCATAAATCATGAATTGAATCATGAATCATGAATCGAATCATGAATCATGAATTGAATCATGAATCATGAATCGAATCATGATTTATGAATCATGAATTGAATCATGAATCGAATCATGAATCATGAATCTAATCATGAATCATGAATCATGAATCGAATCATTATTTATGAATCATGAATCATAAATCGAATCATGAATCATGAATTGAATCATGAATCATGAATCGAATCATGAATCATAAATCTTGAATCGAATCATGAATCATGAATTGAATCATTTAATCATGAATCTAGAATTGAATCATGAATCATGAATCGAATCATGAATCATGAATTGAATCATGAATCATGAATTGAATCATGAATCATCAATCATGAATCGAATCATGAATTATGAATCATGAATCATGAATCGAATCCTGAATCATGAATTGAATCATGAATCATGAATCGAATCATGAATCATGAATCATGAATTGAATCATGAATCATGAATCGAATCATGAATCTTGAATCGAATCATGAATCATGAATTGAATCATGAATCATGAATTGAATCATGAATCATGAATTGAATCATGAATCATGAATCATGAATTGAATCTTGAATCATGAATCATGAATCATGAATTGAATCATGAATTATGAATCATGAATCATGAATTGAATCTTGAATCATGAATCATGAATCATGAATTGAATCATGAATTATGAATCATGAATCATGAATTGAATCATGAATCATGAATCGAATCATGAATCATGAATTGAATCATGAATCATGAATCATGAATTGAATCATGAATCATGAATTGAATCTTGAATCATGAATTGAATCATGAATTATGAATCATGAATCATGAATTGAATCATGAATCGTGAATCATGAATTGAATCATGAATCGTGAATCATGAATTGAATCATGAATCATGAATCGAATCATGAATCATGAATTGAGTCATGAATGATGAATTGAATCATGAATCATTAATCGAATCATGAATCATGAATTGAATCATGAATCATGAATTGAATCATAAATTGAATCATAAATCATAAATCATGAATTGAATCATGAATCATAAATTGAATCATAAATCATAAATCATGAATTGAATCATGAATCATGAATCGAATCATGAATCATGAATTGAATCATGAATCATGAATCGAATCATGATTTATGAATCATGAATTGAATCATGAATCGAATCATGAATCATGAATCTAATCATGAATCATGAATCATGAATCGAATCATTATTTATGAATCATGAATCATAAATCGAATCATGAATCATGAATTGAATCATGAATCATGAATCGAATCATGAATCATAAATCTTGAATCGAATCATGAATCATGAATTGAATCATTTAATCATGAATCTAGAATTGAATCATGAATCATGAATCGAATCATGAATCATGAATTGAATCATGAATCATGAATTGAATCATGAATCATCAATCATGAATCGAATCATGAATTATGAATCATGAATCATGAATCGAATCCTGAATCATGAATTGAATCATGAATCATGAATCGAATCATGAATCATGAATCATGAATTGAATCATGAATCATGAATCGAATCCTGAATCATGAATTGAATCATGAATCATGAATCGAATCATGAATCATGAATTGAATCATGAATCATGAATCATGAATCATGAATTGAATCATGAATCATGAATCATGAATTGAATCATGAATCATGAATCGAATCATGAATCATGAATTAAATAATGAATCATGAATCATGAATTGAATCATGAATCATGAATCATGAATTATGAATCATGAATCGAATCATGAATCATGAATTGAATCATAAATTGAATCATAAATCATAAATCATGAATTGAATCATGAATCATGAATCATGAATTATGAATCATGAATCATGAATTATGAATCATGAATCGAATCATGAATCATGAATTGAATCATGAATCATGAATCGAATCATGAATCATGAATTGATTCATGAATCATCAATCATGAATCGAATCATGAATTATGAATCATGAATCATGAATCGAATCCTGAATCATGAATTGAATCATGAATCATGAATCGAATCATGAATCATGAATCATGAATTGAATCATGAATCATGAATCGAATCCTGAATCATGAATTGAATCATGAATCATGAATCGAATCATGAATCATGAATCATGAATCGAATCATGAATCATGAATTGAATCATGAATCATGAATCATGAATCATGAATTGAATCATGAATCATGAATCATGAATTGAATCATGAATCATGAATCGAATCATGAATCATGAATTAAATAATGAATCATGAATCATGAATTGAATCATGAATCATGAATCAAATCATGAATCATGAATCATGAATTGAATCATGAATCATGAATTGAATCATAAATTGAATCATAAATCATAAATCATGAATTGAATCATGAATCATGAATCATGAATTATGAATCATGAATCGAATCATGAATCATGAATTGAATCATGAATCATGAATTGAATCATAAATCATGAATCATGAATTGAATCATGAATCATAAATCGAATCATGAATCATGAATTGAATCATGAATCATGAATTGAATCATGACTCATGAATCGAATCATGAATCATGAATTGAATCATGAATCATGAATCGATTCATGAATCATGAATCATGAATTGAATCATGAATCATGAATCATGAATTGAATCATGAATCATGAATCGAATCAAGAATCATGAATCGAATCATGAATCATGAATTGAATCATGAATCAAGAATTGAATCATAAATCATGAATCATGAATTGAATCATGAATCATAAATCGAATCATGAATCATGAATTGAATCATGAATCATGAATCATGAATCGAATCATGAATCATGAATTGAATCATTTAATCATGAATCATGAATTGAATCATGAATCATGAATCGAATCATGAATCATGAATTGAATCATGAATCATAAATTGAATCATGAATCATGAATCATGAATCGAATCATGAATTATGAATCATGAATCATGAATCAAATCATGAATCATGAATTGAATCATGAATCATGAATCGAATCATGAATCATGAATCATGAATTGAATCATGAATCATGAATCATGAATTGAATCATGAATCATGAATCATGAATCATGAATCGAATCATGAATCATGAATTGAATCATGAATCGAATCATGAATCATAAATTGAATCATGAATCATGAATTCAATCATGAATCATGAATCGAATCATGAATCATGAATTAAATAATGAATCATGAATCATAATTTGAATCATAAATCATGAATCATGAATCATGAATTGAATCATGAATCATGAATCATGAATCATGATTCATGAATTGAATCATAAATCATGAATCATGAATTGAATCATGAATCATGAATTAAATCATAAATCATGAAATGAATCTTGAATCATGAATTGAATCATGAATTATGAATCATGAATCATGAATTGAATCATGAATCGTGAATCATGAATTGAATCATGAATCGTGAATCATGAATTGAATCATGAATCATGAATCGAATCATGAATCATGAATTGAATCATGAATGATGAATTGAATCATGAATCATTAATCGAATCATGAATCATGAATCATGAATTGAATCATGAATCATGAATTGAATCATGAATCATGAATTGAATCATAAATCATGAATTGAATCATGAATCATAAATTGAATCATAAATCATAAATCATGAATTGAATCATGAATCATGAATCGAATCATGAATCATGAATTGAATCATGAACCATGAATTGAATCATGAATTATGAATCGGAACACGAATCATGAAATGAATCATGAATCATGAAACGAATCATAAATCATTAATCATGAATCAAATCATGAATCATTAATTGAATCATGAATCATGAATCATGAATCATGAATCATGAATCGAATCATGATTCATGAATCATGAATTGAATCATGAAATGAATCATGCATCATGAATTGAATCAGAATTTGAATCATGAATCATGAATCATGAATCATGAATTATGAATCGAATCATGAATCATGAATCCTGAATTGAATCATGAATCATGAATCATGAATTGAATCATGAAATGAATCATGAATCATGAATCATGAATCATGAATTGAATCATGAATCATGAATCGAATCATGAATCTCGAATCATGAATTGAATCATGAATCATGAATTGAATCATGAATTGAATCATGAATTGAATCATGAAACATGAATCATGAATCGAATCATGAATCATGAATCATGAATCTCGAATCATGAATTGAATCATGAATCATTAATTGAATCATGAATTGAATCATGAAACATGAATATATGAATCGAATCATGAATCATGAATCATAAATCGAATTATGAATCATGAATTGAATCATGAATCATGAATTTAATCATGAATCATGAATCGAATCATGAAACATGAATTGAATCATGAATCATGAATTGAATCATGAATCATGAATTGAATCATGATTTATTAATCATTAATTAAATCATGAATCATGAAATGAATCATGAATTGAATCATGAAATGAATCATGAATTGAATCATGAATCATGAATTGAATCATGAATCATGAATTGAATCATGAATCATGAATTGAATCATGAATCATGAATTGAATCATGAATCATAAAATGAATCATGAATTGAATCATGAATCATGAATCAAATTATGAATCATGAATTAAATCATGAATCATAAATTGAATCATAATTCATGAATTGAATCATGAATCATGAATTGAATCACGAATCATGAATTGAATCATGAATTGAATCATAAATCATGAATCATGAATTGAATCATAAATCATGAATCATGTATTGAATCATGAATCATGAATCGAATCATGAATCATGAATCATGAATCGAATCATGAATCATGAATTGAATCATGAATCATGAATTGAATCATGAATCATGAATCATGAATCATGAATTGAATCATAAATCATGAATCATGAATTGAATCATGAATCATGAATCGAATCATGAATCATGAATTAAATAATGAATCATGAATCATGAATTGAATCATGAATCATGAATCATGAATCATGAATCATGAATTGAATCATGAATCATGAATTGAATCATGAATCATGAATCATGAATTGAATCATGAATCATGAATCATGAATTGAATCATGAATCATGAATCATGAATTAAATAATGAATCATGAATCATGAATTGAATCATGAATCATGAATCGAATCATGAATCATGAATTAAATAATGAATCATGAATCATGATTTGAATCATAAATCATGAATCTAACCATGAATCATGAATCGAATCATGAATCATGAATTGTATCATGAATCATGAATCATCAATCGAATCATGAATCATAAATCATGAATTATGAATCATGAATCGAATCATGAATCATGAATTGAATCATGAATCATGAATTGAATCTTGAATCATGAATCATGAATTGAATCATGAATTATGAATCATGAATCATGAATCGAATCATGAATCATGAATCGAAACATGAATCATGAATCATGAATCGAATCATGAATCATGAAATGAATCATGAATTGAATCATGAATTGAATCATAAATCATGAATCATGAATTGAATCATGAATCATGAATCGAATCATGAATCATGAATCGAATCATGAATCATGAATTGAATTATGAATCATGAATTGAATCATGAATCATGAATTATGAATCATGAATTGAATCATGAATCGTGAATCATGAATTGAATCATGAATCATGAATCGAATCATGAATCATGAATTGAATCATGAATGATGAATTGAATCATGAATCATTAATCGAATCATGAATCATGAATCATGAATTGAATCATGAATCATGAATTGAATCATAAATTGAATCATAAATCATAAATCATGAATTGAATCATGAATCATGAATCGAATCATGAATCATGAATCGAATCATGAATCATGAATCATGAATCGAATCATGATTTATGAATCATGAATCATGAATCATGAATTGAATCATGAATCAGTAATTGAATCATGAATTGAATAATAAATCATGAATCATGGATTGAATCATGAATCATAAATCGAATCATGAATTATAAATTGAATCATGAATCATGAATCATGAATCGAATCATGAATCATGAATTGAATCATTTAATCATGAATCATGAATTGAATCATGAATCATGAATCGAATCATGAATCATGAATCGAATCATGAATCATGAATTGAATCTTGAATCATGAATTGAATCATGAATCATGAATCATGAATCATGAATTGAATCAGGAATCATGAATCATGAATTGAATCATGAATCATGAATCATGAATTGAATCATGAATCATGAATCGAATCATGAATCATGAATTGAATCATGAATCATGAATCGAATCATGATTTATGAATAATGAATCATGAATCATGAATTGAATCATGAATCGAATCATGAATCATGAATCTAATCATGAATCATGAATCATAAATCGAATCATTATTTATGAATCATGAATCATGAATCATGAATTGAATCATGAATCATGAATTGAATCATGAATCCTGAATCATGAATCATGAATCGAATCATAAATTATGAATCATGAATCATGAATTGAATCATGAATTGAATCATAAATCATGAATCATGAATTGAATCATGAATCATAAATCGAATCATGAATCATGAATTGAATCATGAATCATGAATCATGAATCGAATCATGAATCATAAATCATGAATCGAATCATGAATCATGAATTGAATCATTTAATCATGAATCATGAATTGAATCATGAATCATGAATCATGAATCGAATCATGAATCATGAATCGAATCATGAATTATGAATCATGAATCATGAATTGAATCATGAATCATGAATCGAATCATGAATCATGAATTGAAATTGAATTATGAATCGAAACACGAATCATGAAATGAATCATGAATCATGAAACGAATCATAAATCATTAATCATGAATCATGAATCTAATCATGAATCAAATCATGAATCTCGAATCATGAATTGAATCATGAATCATGAATCATGAATCATAAATCGAATCATGAATCATGCATTGAATCATGAATCATGAATCATGAATCGAATCATGAATCATGAATCATGAATCATGAATCGAATCATGAATTATGAATTGAATCATGAATCATGAATCATGAATCGAATCATGAATCATGAATTGAATCATGATTCATGAATCATGAATTGAATCATAAATTGAATCATAAATCATAAATCATGAATTAAATCATGAATCATGAATCGAATCATGAATCATGAATTGAATCATGAATCATGAATCATGAATTAAATCATGAATCATGAATCATGAATCGAATCATGAATCATGAATCGAATCATGAATTATGAATCATGAATCATGAATTGAATCATGAATCATGAATCGAATCATGAATCATGAATTAAATCTTGAATCATGAATCATGAATCGAATCATGAATCATAAATCAATTTATGAATTATGAATCATGAATCATGAATTGAATCATGAATCATGAATTGAATCATGAATTATGAATTGAATCATGAATTATGAATCGGAACACGAATCATGAAATGAATCATGAATCATGAAACGAATCATAAATCATTAATCATGAATCAAATCATGAATCATTAATTGAATCATGAATCATGAATTGAATCATGAATCATGAATCATGAATCATGAATCGAATCATGAAATGAATCATGCATCATGAATTGAATCAGAATTTCAATCATGAATCATGAATCATGAATCATGAATTATGAATCGAATCATGATTCATGAATCCTGAATTGAATCATGAATCATGAATCATGAATTGAATCATGAAATGAATCATGAATCATGAATCATGAATCATGAATTGAATCATGAATCATGAATCGAATCATGAATCTCGAATCATGAATTGAATCATGAATCATGAATTGAATCATGAATTGAATCATGAAACATGAATCATGAATCTCGAATCATGAATTGAATCATGAATCATGAATCTCGAATCATGAATTGAATCATGAATCATTAATTGAATCATGAATTGAATCATGAAACATGAATCATGAATCGAATCATGAATCATGAATCATGAATCGAATTATGAATCATGAATTCAATAATGAATCATGAATTTAATCATGAATCATGAATCGAATCATGAAACATGAATTGAATCATGAATCATGAATTGAATCATGAATCATGAATCGAATCATGAAACATGAATTGAATCATGAATCATGAATTGAATCATGAAACATGAATTGAATCATGAATCATGAATTGAATCATGAATCATGAATCGAATCATGAAACATGAATTGAATCATGAATCATGAATTGAATCATGAATCATGAATTCCATCATGAATCATGAATTGAATCATGAATCATTAATCATGAATTAAATCATGAATCATGAAATGAATCATGAATTGAATCATGAATCATGAATTGAATCATGAATCATGAATCATGAATTGAATCATGAATCATGAATTGAATCATGAATCATAAAATGAATCATGAATTGAATCATGAATCATGAATCAAATTATGAATCATGAATTAAATCATGAATCATAAATTGAATCATAATTCATGAATTGAATCATGAATCATGAATTGAATCACGAATCATGAATTGAATCATGAATTGAATCATAAATCATGAATCATGAATTGAATCATGAATCATGAATCGAATCATGAATCATGAATCATGAATCGAATCATGAATCATGAATTGAATCATGAATCATGAATTGAATCATGAATCATGAATCATGAATTGAATCATGAATCATGAATCATGAATTGAATCATGAATCATGAATCGAATCATGAATCATGAATCATGAATCATGAATCATGAATCGAATCATGAATCATGAATCATGAATTGAATCATGAATCATGAATTGAATCATGAATCATGAATCATGAATTGAATCATGAATCATGAATCATGAATTGAATCATGAATCATGAATCGAATCATGAATCATGAATTAAATAATGAATCATGAATCATGAATTGAATCATGAATCATGAATCGAATCATGAATCATGAATTAAATAATGAATCATGAATCATGATTTGAATCATAAATCATGAATCTAACCATGAATCATGAATCGAATCATGAATCATGAATTGAATCATGAATCATGAATCATGAATCATTAATCATGAATTATGAATCATGAATCGAATCATGAATCATGAATTGAATCATGAATCATGAATTGAATCTTGAATCATGAATTATGAATCATGAATCATGAATCGAATCATGAATCATGAATCATGAATTGAATCATAAATTGAATCATAAATCATAAATCATGAATTAAATCATGAATCATGAATCGAATCATGAATCATGAATTGAATCATGAATCATGAATCATGAATTAAATCATGAATCATGAATCATGAATCGAATCATGAATCATGAATCGAATCATGAATTATGAATCATGAATCATGAATTGAATCATGAATCATGAATCGAATCATGAATCATGAATTAAATCTTGAATCATGAATCATGAATCGAATCATGAATCATAAATCAATTTATGAATTATGAATCATGAATCATGAATTGAATCATGAATCATGAATTGAATCATGAATTATGAATTGAATCATGAATTATGAATCGGAACACGAATCATGAAATGAATCATGAATCATGAAACGAATCATAAATCATTATTCATGAATCAAATCATGAATCATTAATTGAATCATGAATCATGAATTGAATCATGAATCATGAATCATGAATCATGAATCATGAATCGAATCATGAAATGAATCATGCATCATGAATTGAATCAGAATTTCAATCATGAATCATGAATCATGAATCATGAATCATGAATTATGAATCGAATCATGAATCATGAATCCTGAATTGAATCATGAATCATGAATCATGAATTGAATCATGAAATGAATCATGAATCATGAATCATGAATCATGAATTGAATCATGAATCATGAATCGAATCATGAATCTCGAATCATGAATTGAATCATGAATCATGAATTGAATCATGAATTGAATCATGAAACATGAATCATGAATCTCGAATCATGAATTGAATCATGAATCATGAATCTCGAATCATGAATTGAATCATGAATCATTAATTGAATCATGAATTGAATCATGAAACATGAATCATGAATCGAATCATGAATCATGAATCATGAATCATGAATCGAATTATGAATCATGAATTCAATAATGAATCATGAATTTAATCATGAATCATGAATCGAATCATGAAACATGAATTGAATCATGAATCATGAATTGAATCATGAATCATGAATCGAATCATGAAACATGAATTGAATCATGAATCATGAATTGAATCATGAAACATGAATTGAATCATGAATCATGAATTGAATCATGAATCATGAATCGAATCATGAAACATGAATTGAATCATGAATCATGAATTGAATCATGAATCATGAATTGCATCATGAATCATGAATTGAATCATGAATCATTAATCATGAATTAAATCATGAATCATGAAATGAATCATGAATTGAATCATGAATCATGAATTGAATCATGAATCATGAATCATGAATTGAATCATGAATCATGAATTGAATCATGAATCATAAAATGAATCATGAATTGAATCATGAATCATGAATCAAATTATGAATCATGAATTAAATCATGAATCATAAATTGAATCATAATTCATGAATTGAATCATGAATCATGAATTGAATCACGAATCATGAATTGAATCATGAATTGAATCATAAATCATGAATCATGAATTGAATCATGAATCATGAATCGAATCATGAATCATGAATCATGAATCGAATCATGAATCATGAATTGAATCATGAATCATGAATTGAATCATGAATCATGAATCATGAATTGAATCATGAATCATGAATCATGAATTGAATCATGAATCATGAATCGAATCATGAATCATGAATCATGAATCATGAATCATGAATCGAATCATGAATCATGAATCATGAATTGAATCATGAATCATGAATTGAATCATGAATCATGAATCATGAATTGAATCATGAATCATGAATCATGAATTGAATCATGAATCATGAATCGAATCATGAATCATGAATTAAATAATGAATCATGAATCATGAATTGAATCATGAATCATGAATCGAATCATGAATCATGAATTAAATAATGAATCATGAATCATGATTTGAATCATAAATCATGAATCTAACCATGAATCATGAATCGAATCATGAATCATGAATTGAATCATGAATCATGAATCATGAATCATTAATCATGAATTATGAATCATGAATCGAATCATGAATCATGAATTGAATCATGAATCATGAATTGAATCTTGAATCATGAATTATGAATCATGAATCATGAATCGAATCATGAATCATGAATCGAATCATGAATCATGAATCATGAATCGAATCATGAATCATGAAATGAATCATGAATTGAATCATGAATTGAATCATAAATCATGAATCATGAATTGAATCATGAATCATGAATCGAATCATGAATTATGAATCATGAATCATGAATTGAATCATGAATCATGAATCGAATCATGAATCATGAATTGAAATTGAATTATGAATCGAAACACGAATCATGAAATGAATCATGAATCATGAAACGAATCATAAATCATTAATCATGAATCATGAATCTAATCATGAATCAAATCATGAATCTCGAATCATGAATTGAATCATGAATCATGAATCATGAATCATAAATCGAATCATGAATCATGCATTGAATCATGAATCATGAATCATGAATCGAATCATGAATCATGAATCATGAATCATGAATCGAATCATGAATTATGAATTGAATCATGAATCATGAATCATGAATCGAATCATGAATCATGAATTGAATCATGATTCATGAATCATGAATTGAATCATAAATTGAATCATAAATCATAAATCATGAATTAAATCATGAATCATGAATCGAATCATGAATCATGAATTGAATCATGAATCATGAATCATGAATTAAATCATGAATCATGAATCATGAATCGAATCATGAATCATGAATCGAATCATGAATTATGAATCATGAATCATGAATTGAATCATGAATCATGAATCGAATCATGAATCATGAATTAAATCTTGAATCATGAATCATGAATCGAATCATGAATCATAAATCAATTTATGAATTATGAATCATGAATCATGAATTGAATCATGAATCATGAATTGAATCATGAATTATGAATTGAATCATGAATTATGAATCGGAACACGAATCATGAAATGAATCATGAATCATGAAACGAATCATAAATCATTAATCATGAATCAAATCATGAATCATTAATTGAATCATGAATCATGAATTGAATCATGAATCATGAATCATGAATCATGAATCGAATCATGAAATGAATCATGCATCATGAATTGAATCAGAATTTCAATCATGAATCATGAATCATGAATCATGAATTATGAATCGAATCATGAATCATGAATCCTGAATTGAATCATGAATCATGAATCATGAATTGAATCATGAAATGAATCATGAATCATGAATCATGAATCATGAATTGAATCATGAATCATGAATCGAATCATGAATCTCGAATCATGAATTGAATCATGAATCATGAATTGAATCATGAATTGAATCATGAAACATGAATCATGAATCTCGAATCATGAATTGAATCATGAATCATGAATCTCGAATCATGAATTGAATCATGAATCATTAATTGAATCATGAATTGAATCATGAAACATGAATCATGAATCGAATCATGAATCATGAATCATGAATCGAATTATGAATCATGAATTCAATAATGAATCATGAATTTAATCATGAATCATGAATCGAATCATGAAACATGAATTGAATCATGAATCATGAATTGAATCATGAATCATGAATCGAATCATGAAACATGAATTGAATCATGAATCATGAATTGAATCATGAAACATGAATTGAATCATGAATCATGAATTGAATCATGAATCATGAATCGAATCATGAAACATGAATTGAATCATGAATCATGAATTGAATCATGAATCATGAATTCCATCATGAATCATGAATTGAATCATGAATCATTAATCATGAATTAAATCATGAATCATGAAATGAATCATGAATTGAATCATGAATCATGAATTGAATCATGAATCATGAATCATGAATTGAATCATGAATCATGAATTGAATCATGAATCATAAAATGAATCATGAATTGAATCATGAATCATGAATCAAATTATGAATCATGAATTAAATCATGAATCATAAATTGAATCATAATTCATGAATTGAATCATGAATCATGAATTGAATCACGAATCATGAATTGAATCATGAATTGAATCATAAATCATGAATCATGAATTGAATCATGAATCATGAATCGAATCATGAATCATGAATCATGAATCGAATCATGAATCATGAATTGAATCATGAATCATGAATTGAATCATGAATCATGAATCATGAATTGAATCATGAATCATGAATCATGAATTGAATCATGAATCATGAATCGAATCATGAATCATGAATCATGAATCATGAATCATGAATCGAATCATGAATCATGAATCATGAATTGAATCATGAATCATGAATTGAATCATGAATCATGAATCATGAATTGAATCATGAATCATGAATCATGAATTGAATCATGAATCATGAATCGAATCATGAATCATGAATTAAATAATGAATCATGAATCATGAATTGAATCATGAATCATGAATCGAATCATGAATCATGAATTAAATAATGAATCATGAATCATGATTTGAATCATAAATCATGAATCTAACCATGAATCATGAATCGAATCATGAATCATGAATTGAATCATGAATCATGAATCATGAATCATTAATCATGAATTATGAATCATGAATCGAATCATGAATCATGAATTGAATCATGAATCATGAATTGAATCTTGAATCATGAATTATGAATCATGAATCATGAATCGAATCATGAATCATGAATCATGAATTGAATCATAAATTGAATCATAAATCATAAATCATGAATTAAATCATGAATCATGAATCGAATCATGAATCATGAATTGAATCATGAATCATGAATCATGAATTAAATCATGAATCATGAATCATGAATCGAATCATGAATCATGAATCGAATCATGAATTATGAATCATGAATCATGAATTGAATCATGAATCATGAAATCATGAATCATGAATCGAATCATGAATCATAAATCAATTTATGAATTATGAATCATGAATCATGAATTGATCATGAATCATGAATTGAATCATGAATTATGAATTGAATCATGAATTATGAATCGGAACACGAATCATGAAATGAATCATGAATCATGAACGAATCATAAATCATTATTCATGAATCAAATCATGAATCATTATTGAATCATGAATCATGAATTGAATCATGAATCATGAATCATGAATCATGAATCATGAATCGAATCATGAAATGAATCATGCATCATGAATTGAATCAGAATTTCAATCATGAATCATGAATCATGAATCATGAATCATGAATTATGAATCGAATCATGAATCATGAATCCTGAATTGAATCATGAATCATGAATCATGAATTGAATCATGAAATGAATCATGAATCATGAATCATGAATCATGAATTGAATCATGAATCATGAATCGAATCATGAATCTCGAATCATGAATTGAATCATGAATCATGAATTGAATCATGAATTGAATCATGAAACATGAATCATGAATCTCGAATCATGAATTGAATCATGAATCATGAATCTCGAATCATGAATTGAATCATGAATCATTAATTGAATCATGAATTGAATCATGAAACATGAATCATGAATCGAATCATGATCATGAATCATGAATCATGAATCGAATTATGAATCATGAATCAATAATGAATCATGAATTTATCATGAATCATGAATCGAATCATGAAACATGAATTGAATCATGAATCATGAATTGAATCATGAATCATGAATCGAATCATGAAACATGAATTGAATCATGAATCATGAATTGAATCATGAAACATGATTGAATCATGAATCATGAATTGAATCATGAATCATGAATCGAATCATGAAACATGAATTGAATCATGAATCATGAATTGAATCATGAATCATGAATTGCATCATGAATCATGAATTGAATCATGAATCATTAATCATGAATTAAATCATGAATCATGAAATGAATCATGAATTGAATCATGAATCATGAATTGAATCATGAATCCAGAATCATGAATTGAATCATGAATCATGAATTGAATCATGAATCATAAAATGAATCATGAATTGAATCATGAATCATGAATCAAATTATGAATCATGAATTAAATCATGAATCATAAATTGAATCATAATTCATGAATTGAATCATGAATCATGAATTGAATCACGAATCATGAATTGAATCATGAATTGAATCATAAATCATGAATCATGAATTGAATCATGAATCATGAATCGAATCATGAATCATGAATCATGAATCGAATCATGAATCATGAATTGAATCATGAATCATGAATTGATCATGAATCATGAATCATGAATTGAATCATGAATCATGAATCATGAATTGAATCATGAATCATGAATCGAATCATGAATCATGAATCATGAATCATGAATCATGAATCGAATCTTGAATCATGAATCATGAATTGAATCAATGAATCATGAATTGAATCATGAATCATGAATCATGAATTGAATCATGAATCATGAATCATGAATTGAATCATGAATCATGATCGATCATGAATCATGATTAAATAATGAATCATGAATCATGAATTGAATCATGAATCATGAATCGAATCATGAATCATGAATTAAATAATGAATCATGAATCATGATTTGAATCATAAATCATGAATCTAACCATGAATCATGAATCGAATCATGAATCATGAATTGAATCATGAATCATGAATCATGAATCATTAATCATGAATTATGAATCATGAATCGAATCATGAATCATGAATTGAATCATGAATCATGAATTGAATCTTGAATCATGAATTATGAATCATGAATCATGAATCGAATCATGAATCATGAATCGAATCATGAATCATGAATCATGAATCGAATCATGAATCATGAAATGAATCATGAATTGAATCATGAATTGATCAAAAATCATGAATCATGAATTGAATCATGAATCATGAATCGAATCATGAATCATGAATCGAATCATGAATCATGAATTGAATTATGAATCATGATTAAATCATGAATCATGAATCATGAATCATGAATTGAATCATGAATCGTGAATCATGAATTGAATCATGAATCATGAATCGAATCATGAATCATGAATTGAATCATGAATGATGAATTGAATCATGATCATTAATCGAATCATGAATCATGAATTGAATCATGAATCATGAATTGAATCATAAATTGAATCATAAATCATAAATCATGAATTGAATCATGAATCATGAATCGAATCATGAATCATGAATCTAATCATGAATCATGAATCATGAATCGAATCATGATTATGAATCATGAATCATGAATCATGAATTGAATCATGAATCATGAATTGAATCATGAATTATGAATCATGAATCATGAATTGAATCATGAATCATAAATCGAATCTGAATTATAAATTGAATCATGAATCATAAATCATGAATCGAATCATGAATCATGAATTGAATCATTTAATCATGAATCATGAATTGAATCATGAATCATGAATCGAATCATGAATCTTGAATCGAATCATGAATCATGAATTGAATCATGAATCATGAATTGAATCATGAATCATGAATCATGAATTGAATCTTGAATCATGAATCATGAATCATGAATTGAATCATGAATTATGAATCATGAATCATGAATTGAATCATGAATTGAATCTTGAATCATGAATCAGGAATCATGAATTGAATCATGAATTATGAATCATGAATCATGAATTGAATCATGAATCATGAATCGAATCATGAATCATGAATTGAATCATGAATCATGAATCATGAATTGAATCAA
>NW_027448338.1:0-50206 GCF_038048845.1 Mixophyes fleayi
TGATTCATGATTCAATTCATGATTCATAATTCATGATTCGATTTGATTCATGATTCAAGATTTAATTCATGATTCATGATTCATGATTCATGATTCGATTCATGATTCATGATTTATGATTCAAATATGATTCAATTCATAATTCATGATTTGATTCATGATTCTTGATTCATGATTTATGATTCGATTCATGATTCAATTCAAGATTCATGTTTCAATTCATGATTCATGATTCGATTCATGATTCATGATTCATGATTCATGATTCAATGCATGATTCATGATTCATGATTCAATTCATGATTCATGATTCATGATTCATGATTCAATTCATGATTCATGATTTGATTCATGATTCTTGATTCATGATTCATGATTCGATTCATGATTCAATTCATGATTCAATTCATGATTCATGATTCGATTCATGATTCATGATTCAATTCATTATTCATGATTCATGATTCAATTCATGATTCATGATTCATGATTCATGATTCGATTCATGATTCATGATTCAATTCATGATTCATGATTAAAGATTCATGATTCAATTCATGATTCATGATTCATGATTCGATTCATGATTCATGATTCAATTCATGATTCATGATTCAAGATTCATGATTCATGATTCAAGATTCATGATTCAATTCATGATTCATGATTCGATTCATGAATCTTGATTCATGATTCATGATTCGATTCATGATTCATGATTCAATTTATGATTCATGATTTATGATTCAATTCATGATTCATGATTCAATTCATGATTCATGATTCATGATTCAATTCATGATTTATGATTCGATTCATGATTCATGATTCAATTCATGATTCATGATTCATGATTCATGATTTAATTCATGATTAATGATTCATGATTCAATTCATGATTCAATTCATGATTCATGAATAAATTTATGATTCATGATTCAATAAATGATTCAATTCATGATTCATGATTCATGATTCGATTCATGATTCAATTCAAGATTCATGATTCGATTCATGATTCATGATTCGATTCATGATTCATGATTCGATTCATGATTCATGATTCATGATTCATGATTCGATTCATGATTCATGATTTATGATTCATGATTCAATTCATAATTCATGATTTGATTCATGATTCTTGATTCATGATTTATGATTCGATTCATGATTCAATTCAAGATTCATGTTTCAATTCATGATTCATGATTCGATTCATGATTCATGATTCATGATTCAATTCATGATTCATGATTTGATTCATGATTCTTGATTCATGATTCATGATTTGATTCATGATTCATGATTCAATTCATGATTTAATTCATGATTCATGATTCGATTCATGATTCATGATTCAATTCATTATTCAGGATTCATGATTCAATTCATGATTCATGATTCATGATTCATGATTCATGATTCGATTCATGATTCATGATTCAATTCATGATTCATGATTAAAGATTCATGATTCAATTCATGATTCATGATTAAATTCATGATTCATGATTCGATTCATGATTCATGATTCAATTCATGATTCATGATTCAAGATTCATGATTCATGATTCAAGATTCATGATTCAATTCATGATTCATGATTCGATTCATGATTCATGATTCAATTTATGATTCATGATTTATGATTCAATTCATGATTCATGATTCAATTCATGATTCATGATTCATGATTCAATTCATGATTTATGATTCGATTCATGATTCATGATTCAATTCATGATTCATGATTCATGATCTAATTCATGATTAATGATTCATGATTCAATTCATGATTCAATTCATGATTCATGAATAAATTTATGATTCATGATTCAATTCATGATTCATGATTCATGATTCGATTCATGATTCAATTCAAGATTCATGATTCGATTCATGATTCATGATTCGATTCATGATTCATTTCATGATTCATGATTCATTTCATGATTCATGATTTGATTCATTATTCAATTCTTGATTCAATTCATGATTCATTAATCATGATTCGATTTATGATTCAATTCAAGATTCATGTTTCAATTCATGATTCATGATTCGATTCATGATTCATGATTCATGATTCATGATTCAATTCATGATTCATGATTCATGATTCAATTCATGATTCATGATTCATGATTCATGATTCATGATTCAATTCATGATTCATGATTTGATTCATGATTCATGATTCATGATTCGATTCATGATTCATGATTCAATTCATGATTCATGATTCGATTCAAGATTCATGATTCAATTCATTATTCATGATTCATGATTCAATTCATGATTCATGATTCGATTCATGATTCATGATTCAATTCACGATTCATGATTCGATTCATGATTTATGATTCAATTCATGATTCATGATTCAAGATTCATGATTCAATTCATGATTCATGATTCGATTCATAAATCTTGATTCACGATTCATGATTCGATTCATGATTCATGATTCAATTTATGATTCATGATTTATGATTCAATTCATGATTCATGATTCAATTCATGATTCATGATTCATGATTCAATTCATGATTTATGATTCAATTCATGATTCATGATTCATGATTCAATTCATGATTCATGATTCATGATTTAATTCATGATTAATGATTCATGATTCAATTCATGATTCAATTCATGATTCATGAATAAATTTATGATTCATGATTCAGGATTTATGATTCAATTCATGATTCATGATTCATGGTTCCTGATTCATGATTCATGATTCAGGATTCATGATTCATGATTCAATTCATGATTCATGATTCATGATTCGATTCATGATTCATGATTCATGATTCAATTTATTATTCATGATTTATGATTCATGATTCAATAAATGATTCATGATTTAATTCATGATTCGATTCCTGATTTGATTCATGATTGATGATTCGATTTATGATTCATGATTCATAAATTCAATTCATGATTGATGATTCATGATTCAATTCATGATTCATGATTCATGATTCAATTCATGATTCATGATTCTTGATTCATGATTCATGATTCGATTCATGATTCATGATTCAATTTATGATTCATGATTTATGATTCAATTCATGATTCATGATTCAATTCATGATTCATGATTCATGATTCAATTAATGTTTATGATTCGATTCATGATTCATGATTCATGAATCAATTCATGATTCATGATTCATGATTTAATTCATGATTAATGATTCATGATTCAATTCATGATTCAATTCATGATTCATGAATAAATTTATGATTCATGATTCAGGATTTATGATTCAATTCATGATTCATGATTCATGGTTCCTGATTCATGATTCATGATTCAGGATTCATGATTCATGATTCAATTCATGATTCATGATTCATGATTCGATTCATGATTCATGATTCATGATTCAATTCATTATTCATGATTTATGATTCATGATTCAATAAATGATTCATGATTTAATTCATGATTCGATTCCTGATTCGATTCATGATTGATGATTCGATTTATGATTCATGATTCATAAATTCAATTCATGATTCATGATTCATGATTCAATTCATGATTCAAGATTCATGATTCGATTCATGATTCATGATTCGATTCATGATTCATGATTCATGATTCGATTCATGATTCATGATTCATGATTCAATTCATGATTCATGATTCATGATTCAATTCATGATTCATGATTCTTGATTCATGATTCATGATTCGATTCATGATTCATGATTCAAGATTCAATTCATAATTCATGATTCATGATTCAATTCATGATTCATGCTTCATGATTGATGATTCAATTCATGATTCACGATTCAATTCATGATTCATGATTCAATTCATGATTTGATTCCTGATTCATTTCATGATTCATGATTCGATTTATGATTCTTGATTCATGATTCATGATTCATGATTCAATTCATGATTCATGATTAATGATTTAATTCATGATTCAAATAATGATTCAATTCATGATTCATGATTCATTTCATGATTCAAGATTCAATTCATGATTTGATTTCTGATTCATTTCATGATTCATGATTCGATTTATGATTCTTGATTCATGATTCATGATTCATGATTCAATTCATGATTCATGATTAATGATTTAATTCATGATTCAAATAATGATTCAATTCATGATTCATGATTCATTTCATGATTCAATTCATGATTCATGATTTGATTCCTGATTCATGATTCAATTCATGATTCTATTCATGATTCATGATTCGATTCATGATTCTTGATTCATGATTCAATTCATGATTCGATTCATGATTCATGATTCAATTCATGATTCATGATTCATGATTCAATTCATGATTCATGATTCAATTCATGATTCATGATTCAATTCATGATTCATGATTTATGATTCATGATTCATGATTTATGATTCATGATTCATGATTTAATTCATGATCAATGATTCATGATTCAATTCATGATTCAATTCATGATTCATGAATCTTTTTATGATTCATGATTCATGATTTATGATTCAATTCATGATTCATGATTAATGATTCATGATTCATGATTTAATTAATGATTAATGATTCATGATTCAATTCATGATTCAATTCATGATTCATGAATCATTTTATGATTCATGATTCATGATTCATGATTAAAGATTCATGATTCAATTCATGATTCATGATTCAATTCATGATTCATGATTCGATTCATGATTCATGATTCAATTCATGATTCATGATTCATGATTCGATTCATGATTCATGATTCAATTCATGATTCATGATTAAAGATTCATGATTCAATTCATGATTCATGATTTATGATTCATGATTCATGATTCATGATTCAATTCATGATTGATGATTCAATTCATGATTCGATTCCTGATTCAATTCATGATTCATGATTAGATTTATGATTCATGATTCATAAATTCAATTCATGATTCATGATTCATGATTCAATTCATGATTCATGATTCAATTCATGATTCATGATTCAAATTATGATTCAATTCATGATTCATGGTTCATGATTAATGATTCAATTCATGATTCAATTCATGATTTAATTCATGATTCATGATTCGATCCATGATTCATAATTTAATTCATGATTCATAATTCATGATTCATGATTCATGATTCATGATTCATGATTCATGATTCATGATTCAATTCATGATTCATTATTCATGATTCAATTCATGATTCATGATTCGATTCATGATTCTTGATTCATGATTCATGATTCAATTCATGATTCATGATTCATGATTCAATTCATGATTCATGATTCGATTCATGATTCATGATTCATGATTTAATTCATGATTCATGATTCATGATTCAATTTATGATTCATGATTGATGATTCAATTCATGATTGATGATTCAATTCATGATTGATGATTCAATTCATGATTTGAGTCCTGATTCATTTCATGATTCATGATTCGATTTATGATTCTTGATTCATGATTCATGATTCATGATTCAATTCATGATTCATGATTAATGATTTAATTCATGATTCAAATAATGATTCAATTCATGATTCTTGATTCATGATTCATGATTGATGATTCAATTCATGATTGATGATTCAATTCATGATTTATGATTCGATTTATGATTCTTGATTCATGATTCATGATTCATGATTCAATTCATGATTCATGATTAATGATTTAATTCATGATTCAAATAATGATTCAATTCATGATTCATGATTCATTTCATGATTCAATTCATGATTCATGATTTGATTCCTGATTCATGATTCAATTCATGATTCTATTCATAATTCATGATTCGATTCATGATTCTTGATTCATGATTCATGATTCATGATTCGATTCATGATTTATGATTCAATTCATGATTCATGATTCATGATTCAATTCATGATTCATGATTCAATTCATGATTCATGATTCAATTCATGATTCATGATTCATGATTCATGATTCATGATTTATGATTCATGATTCATGATTTAATTCATGATCAATGATTCATGATTCAATTCATGATTCAATTCATGATTCATGAATCTTTTTATGATTCATGATTCATGATTTATGATTCAATTCATGATTCATGATTCATGATTCATGATTTAATTCATGATTAATGATTCATGATTCAATTCATGATTCAATTCATGATTCATGAATCATTTTATGATTCATGATTCATGATTCAATTCATGATTCATGATTCATGATTCAATTCATGATTCATGATTTATGATTCATGATTCATGATTCATGATTCAATTCATGATTCATGATTCAATTCATGATTCGATTCCTGATTCAATTCATGATTCATGATTAGATTTATGATTCATGATTCATAAATTCAATTCATGATTCATGATTCATGATTCAATTCATGATTCATGATTCAGTTCATGATTCATGATTCAAATTATGATTCAATTCATGATTCATGGTTCATGATTAATGATTCAATTCATGATTCAATTCATGATTCATGATTCGATCCATGATTCATAATTCAATTCATGATTCATAATTCATGATTCATGATTCATGATTCAATTCATAATTCATTATTCATGATTCAATTCATAATTCATGATTCGATTCATGATTCATGATTCATGATTCAATTCATGATTCATGATTCATGATTCAATTCATGATTCATGATTCATGATTCATGATTCAATTCATGATTCATGATTTGATTCATGATTCTTGATTCATGATTCATGATTCGATTCATGATTCATGATTCAATTCATGATTCAATTCATGATTCATGATTCGATTCATGATTCATGATTCAATTCATTATTCATGATTCATGATTCAATTCATGATTCATGATTCATGATTCGATTCATGATTCATGATTCAATTCATGATTCATGATTAAAGATTCATAATTCAATTCATGATTCATGATTCAATTCATGATTCATGATTCGATTCATGATTCATGATTCAATTCATGATTCATGATTCAAGATTCATGATTCATGATTCAAGATTCATGATTCAATTCATGATTCATGATTCGATTCATGAATCTTGATTCATGATTCATGATTCGATTCATGATTCATGATTCAATTTATGATTCATGATTTATGATTCAATTCATGATTCATGATTCAATTCATGATTATGATTCATGATTCAATTCATGATTTATGATTCGATTCATGATTCATGATTCAATTCATGATTCATGATTCATGATTCAATTCATGATTCAATTCATGATTCATGAATAAATTTATGATTCATGATTCAATTCATGATTCAATTCATGATTCATGATTCATGATTCGATTCATGATTCAATTCAAGATTCATGATTCGATTCATGATTCATGATTCGATTCATGATTCATGATTCGATTCATGATTTGATTCATGATTCAATTCTTGATTCAATTCATGATTCATGAATCATGATTCGATTCATGATTCAATTCAAGATTCATGTTTCAATTCATGATTCATGATTCGATTCATGATTCATGATTCATGATTCATGATTCAATTCATGATTCATGATTCATGATTCAATTCATGATTCATGATTCATGATTCATGATTCATGATTCAATTCATGATTCATGATTCATGATTTGATTCATGATTCATGATTCATGATTCATGATTCGATTCATGATTCAATTCATGATTCATGATTCGATTCATGATTCATGATTCAATTCATTATTCATGATTCATGATTCAATTCATGATTCATGATTCATGATTCATGATTCGATTCATGATTCATGATTCAATTCATGATTCATGATTAAAGATTCATGATTTAATTCATGATTCATGATTCAATTCATGATTCATGATTCGATTCATGATTCATGATTCAATTCATGATTCATGATTCAAGATTCATGATTCATGATTCGATTCATGATTCGTGATTCATGATTCAATTTATGATTCCTGATTCATGATTCGATTCATGATTCATGATTCAATTCATGATTCATGATTTGATTCATGATTCCTGATTCCTGATTCAATTAATGATTCATGATTTAAGTCATGATTCATGATTCAATTCATGATTCAATTCATGATTCCTGATTCAATTTATGATTCATGATTCATGATTCATGATTCAATTCATGATTCAATTCATGATTCATAATTCAACTCATGATTCAATTCATAATTCATGATTCATGATTCGATTCATGATTCATGATTCGATTCATGATTCATGATTCAATTCATGATTCCTGATTCATGATTCGATTCATGATTCATGATTCGATTCATGATTCATGATTCAATTCATGCTTCCTGATTCATGATTCAATTCTTGATTCATGATTTAATTCATGATTCATGATTCAAGATTCATGATTCAATTCATGATTCGATTCATGATTCATGATTCATGATTCAATTCAAGATTCATGATTCATGATTCAATTCATAATTCAATTCATGATTCATGATTCATGATTCAATTCATGATTCATGATTCATGATTCAATTCATGATTCAATTTATGATTCATGATTCAATTCATGATTCATGATTCAATTCATGATTCAATTCATGATTCATGATTCAAGATTCGATTCATGATTCATGATTCAATTCATGATTCATGATTCATGATTTGATTCATGATTCATGATTTATGATTCATGATTCAATTAATAATTCATGATTTGATTCATGATTTTTGATTCATGATTTATGATTCGATTCATGATTCATGATTTTATTCATGATTTATGATTCATTACTCATGATTCAATTCATTAATCATGATTCATGATTCGATTCATGATTCAATTCATGATTCATGATTGATGATTCAATTCATGATTCATGATTCAATTGATGATTCAATTCATGATTCATGATTCGATTCCTGATTCATTTCATGATTTATGATTCGATTTATTATTCTTGATTCATGATTCAATTCATGATTCATGATTCAATTCATGATTCATGATTCATGATTCAATTCATGATTCATTTCATGATTCAATTCATGATTCATGATTCGATTCATGATTCAATTCATGATTCAATTCAAGATTAATGATTCGATTCATGAATAATGATTCAATTCATGATTCAATTCATGATTCATGATTCATGATTCAATTTATGATTCATGATTCATGATTCAATTCATGATTCATGATTCATGATTCAATTCATGATTCATGATTCATGATTCAATTCATGATTCATGATTCATGATTCAATTCATGATTCATGATTCGATTTGATTCATGATTCAAGATTCGATTCATGATTCATGATTCAATTCATGATTCATGATTCATGATTCATGATTCGATTCATGATTCATGATTTATGATTCATGATTCAATTCATAATTCATGATTTGATTCATGATTCTTGATTCATGATTTATGATTCGATTCATGATTCAATTCAAGATTCATGTTTCAATTCATGATTCATGATTCGATTCATGATTCATGATTCATGATTCAATTCATGATTCATGATTTGATTCATGATTCTTGATTCATGATTCATGATTCGATTCATGATTCATGATTCAATTCATGATTTAATTCATGATTCATGATTCGATTCATGATTCATGATTCAATTCATTATTCAGGATTCATGATTCAATTCATGATTCATGATTCATGATTCATGATTCATGATTCGATTCATGATTCATGATTAAAGATTCATGATTCAATTCATGATTCATGATTAAATTCATGATTCATGATTCGATTCATGATTCGATTCATGATTCATGATTCAATTCATGATTCATGATTCATGATTCAAGATTCATGATTCAATTCATGATTCATGATTCGATTCATGAATCTTGATTCATGATTCATGATTCGATTCATGATTCATGATTCAATTCATGATTCATGATTTATGATTCAATTCATGATTCATGATTCAATTCATGATTCATGATTCATGACTCAATTCATGATTTATCATTCGTTTCATGATTCATGATTCAATTCATGATTCATGATTCATGATTCATGATCTAATTCATGATTAATGATTCATGATTCAATTCATGATTCAATTCATGATTCATGAATAAATTTATGATTCATGATTCAATTCATGATTCAATTCATGATTCATGATTCATGATTCGATTCATGATTCAATTCAAGATTCATGATTCGATTCATGATTCATGATTCGATTTATGATTCATTTCATGATTCATGATTCATTTCATGATTCATGATTTGATTCATTATTCAATTCTTGATTCAATTCATGATTCATTAATCATGATTCGATTTATGATTCAATTCAAGATTCATGTTTCAATTCATGATTCATGATTCGATTCATGATTCATGATTCATGATTCATGATTCAATTCATGATTCATGATTCATGATTCATGATTCATGATTCATGATTTGATTCATGATTCATGATTCATGATTCATGATTCAATTCATGATTCATGATTCGATTCATGATTCATGATTCAATTCATTATTCATGATTTATGATTCAATTCATGATTCATGATTCATGATTCGATTCATGATTCATGATTCAATTCATGATTCATGATTCGATTCATGATTCATGATTCAATTCATGATTCAAGATTCATGATTCAATTCATGATTCATGATTCGATTCATGAATCTTGATTCACGATTCATGATTCGATTCATGATTCATGATTCAATTTATGATTCATGATTTATGATTCAATTCATGATTCATGAATAAATTTATGATTCATGATTCAGGATTTATGATTCAATTCATGATTCATGATTCATGGTTCCTGATTCATGATTCATGATTCAGGATTCATGATTCATGATTCAATTCATGATTCATGATTCATGATTCGATTCATGATTCATGATTCATGATTCAATTCATTATTCATGATTTATGATTCATGATTCAATAAATGATTCATGATTTAATTCATGATTCGATTCCTGATTCGATTCATGATTGATGATTCGATTTATGATTCATGATTCATAAATTCAATTCATGATTCATGGTTCATGATTCAATTCATGATTCATGATTCATGATTCAATTCATGATTTATGATTCGATTCATGATTCATGATTCATGATTCAATTCATGATTCATGATTCATGATTTAATTCATGATTAATGATTCATGATTCAATTCATGATTCAATTCACGATTCATGAATAAATTTATGATTCAGGATTCATGATTCATGATTCAATTCATGATTCATGATTCATGATTCGATTCATGATTCATGATTCATGATTCAATTCATTATTCATGATTTATGATTCATGATTCAATAAATGATTCATGATTTAATTCATGATTCGATTCCTGATTCGATTCATGATTGATGATTCGATTTATGATTCATGATTCATAAATTCAATTCATGATTCATGATTCATGATTCAATTCATGATTCAAGATTCATGATTCGATTCATGATTCATGATTCGATTCATGATTCATGATTCATGATTCGATTCATGATTCATGATTCATGATTCAATTCATGATTCATGATTCATGATTCAATTCATGATTCATGATTCTTGATTCATGATTCATGATTCGATTCATGATTCATGATTCAAGATTCAATTCATAATTCATGATTCATGATTCAATTCATGATTCATGCTTCATGATTGATGATTCAATTCATGATTCATGATTCAATTCATGATTTGATTCCTGATTCATTTCATGATTCATGATTCGATTTATGATTCTTGATTCATGATTCATGATTCATGATTCAATTCATGATTCATGATTCATGATTTAATTCATGATTCAAATAATGATTCAATTCATGATTCATGATTCATTTCATGATTCAAGATTCAATTCATGATTTGATTCCTGATTCATTTCATGATTCATGATTCGATTTATGATTCTTGATTCATGATTCATGATTCATGATTCAATTCATGATTCATGATTAATGATTTAATTCATGATTCAAATAATGATTCAATTCATGATTCATGATTCTTTTCATGATTCAATTCATGATTCATGATTTGATTCCTGATTCATGATTCAATTCATGATTCTATTCATGATTCATGATTCGATTCATGATTCTTGATTCATGATTCATGATTCATGATTCGATTCATGATTCATGATTCAATTCATGATTCATGATTCATGATTCAATTCATGATTCATGATTCAATTCATGATTCATGATTCAATTCATGATTCATGATTCATGATTCATGATTCATGATTCATTATTTATGATTCATGATTCATGATTTAATTCATGATCAATGATTCATGATTCAATTCATGATTCAATTCATGATTCATGAATCTTTTTATGATTCATGATTCATGATTTATGATTCAATTCATGATTCATGATTAATGATTCATGATTCATGATTTAATTCATGATTAATGATTCATGATTCAATTCATGATTCAATTCATGATTCATGAATCATTTTATGATTCATGATTCATGATTCATGATTCAATTCATGATTCATGATTAAAGATTCATGATTCAGTTCATGATTCATGATTAAAGATTCATGATTCAATTCATGATTCATGATTCAATTCATGATTCATGATTCGATTCATGATTCATGATTCAATTCATGATTCATGATTCATGATTCGATTCATGATTCATGATTCAATTCATGATTCATGATTAAAGATTCATGATTCAATTCATGATTCATGATTTATGATTCATGATTCATGATTCATGATTCAATTCATGATTCATGATTCAATTCATGATTCGATTCCTGATTCAATTCATGATTCATGATTAGATTTATGATTCATGATTCATAAATTCAATTCATGATTCATGATTCATGATTCAATTCATGATTCATGATTCAATTCATGATTCATGATTCAAATTATGATTCAATTCTCGATTCATGGTTCATGATTAATGATTCAATTCATGATTCAATTCATGATTCAATTCATGATTCATGATTCGATCCATGATTCATAATTTAATTCATGATTCATAATTCATGATTCATGATTCATGATTCATGATTCATGATTCAATTCATGATTCATTATTCATGATTCAATTCATGATTTATGATTCGATTCATGATTCATGATTCAATTTATGATTCATGATTGATGATTCAATTCATGATTCATAATTCATGATTCAATTCATGATTCATGATTCATGATTCGATCCATGATTCATGATTCAATTCATGATTCATAATTCATGATTCATGATTCATGATTCAATTCATGATTCATGATTCGATTCATGATTCATGATTCATGATTCAATTCATGATTCATGATTCATGATTCAATTTATGATTCATGATTGATGATTCAATTCATGATTGATGATTCAATTCATGATTGATGATTCAATTCATGATTTGAGTCCTGATTCATTTCATGATTCATGATTCGATTTATGATTCTTGATTCATGATTCATGATTCATGATTCAATTCATGATTCATGATTAATGATTTAATTCATGATTCAAATAATGATTCAATTCATGATTCATGATTCTTTTCATGATTCAATTCATGATTCATGATTTGATTCCTGATTCATGATTCAATTCATGATTCTATTCATAATTCATGATTCGATTCATGATTCTTGATTCATGATTCATGATTCATGATTCAATTCATAATTCATGATTCAATTCATGATTCATGATTCATGATTCAATTCATGATTCATGATTCAATTCATGATTCATGATTCAATTCATGATTCATGATTCATGATTCATGATTCATGATTTATGATTCATGATTCATGATTTAATTCATGATCAATGATTCATGATTCAATTCATGATTCAATTCATGATTCATGAATCTTTTTATGATTCATGATTCATGATTTATGATTCAATTCATGATTCATGATTCATGATTCATGATTCATGATTTAATTCATGATTAATGATTCATGATTCAATTCATGATTCAATTCATGATTCATGAATCATTTTATGATTCATGATTCATGATTCATGAATCAATTCATGATTCATGATTCATGATTCAATTCATGATTCATGATTTATGATTCATGATTCATGATTCATGATTCAATTCATGATTCATGATTCAATTCATGATTCGATTCCTGATTCAATTTATGATTCATGATTAGATTTATGATTCATGATTCATAAATTCAATTCATGATTCATGATTCATGATTCAATTCATGATTCATGATTCAATTCATGATTCATGATTCAAATTATGATTCAATTCATGATTCATGGTTCATGATTAATGATTCAATTCATGATTCAATTCATGATTCATGATTCGATCCATGATTCATAATTCAATTCATGATTCATAATTCATGATTCATGATTCATGATTCATGATTCAATTCATGATTCATTATTCATGATTCAATTCATGATTCATGATTCGATTCATGATTCATGATTCATGATTCAATTCATGATTCATGATTCATGATTCAATTTATGATTCATGATTCATGATTCAATTCATGATTCAATTCATGATTCATGATTCATAATTCAATTTATGATTCATTATTCATGATTCAGTTCATGATTCAATTCATGATTCATGATTCAAGATTCAATTCATGATTTATGATTCAATTCATGATTCAATTCATGATTCATAATTCATGATTCAATTCATGATTCAATTTATGATTCATGATTCATAATTCAATTTATGATTCATTATTCATGATTCAATTCATGATTCAATTTATGATTCATGATTCGTGATTCAATTCATGATTCAATTCATGATTCATGATTCATAATTCAATTTATGATTCATTATTCATGATTCAATTCATGATTCAATTCATGATTCATGATTCATGATTCGATTCATGATTCGTGATTCATGATTCAATTTATGATTCCTGATTCATGATTCGATTCATGATTCATGATTCAATTCATGATTCATGATTTGATTCATGATTCCTGATTCCTGATTCAATTAATGATTCATGATTTAGGTCATGATTCATGATTCAATTCATGATTCAATTCATGATTCATGATTCCTGATTCAATTTATGATTCATGATTCATGATTCAATTCATGATTCATGATTCATGATTCAATTCATAATTCAATTCATGATTCATGAATCAATTCATGATTCATAATTCAACTCATGATTCAATTCATAATTCATGATTCATGATTCGATTCATGATTCATGATTCGATTCATGATTCATGATTCAATTCATGATTCCTGATTCATGATTCGATTCATGATTCATGATTCGATTCATGATTCATGATTCAATTCATGCTTCCTGATTCATGATTCAATTCATGATTCAAGATTTAATTTATGATTCATGATTCAAAATTCATGATTCAATTCATGATTCGATTCATGATTCATGATTCATGATTCAATTCATGATTCATGATTCATGATTCAATTCATAATTCAATTCATGATTCATGATTCATGATTCAATTCATGATTCATGATTCATGATTCAATTCATGATTCAATTTATGATTCATGATTTAATTCATGATTCATGATTCAATTCATGATTCAATTCATGATTCATGATTCAAGATTCGATTCATGATTCATGATTCAATTCATGATTCATGATTCAAGATTCGATTCATGATTCATGATTCAATTCATGATTCATGATTCATGATTCGATTCATGATTCATGATTTATGATTCATGATTCAATTAATAATTCATGATTTGATTCATGATTTTTGATTCATGATTTATGATTAGATTCATGATTCATGATTTTATTCATGATTTATGATTCATTACTCATGATTCAATTCATTAATCATGATTCATGATTCGATTCATGATTCAATTCATGATTCATGATTGATGATTCAATTCATGATTCATGATTCAATTGATGATTCAATTCATGATTCATGATTCGATTCCTGATTCATTTCATGATTTATGACTCGATTTATGATTCTTGATTCATGATTCAATTCATGATTCATGATTCAATTCATTATTCATGATTCAATTCATGATTCAATCCATGATTCAATTCATGATTCATGATTCATTTCATGATTCAATTCATGATTCATGATTCATGATTCAATTCATGATTCATGATTCAATTCATGATTCATGATTCATGATTCAATTCATGATTCATGATTCATGATTCAAATCATGATACAATTTATGATTCATGATTCAATTCATGATTCATGATTCATGATTCGATTTATGATTCATGATTCAAGATTCGATTCATGATTCAATTCATGATTCATGATTCATGATTCGATTCATGATTCATAATTTATGATTCATGATTCAATTCATAATTCATGATTTGATTCATGATTCTTGATTCATGATTTATGATTCGATTCATGATTCATGATTTTATTCATGATTTATGATTCATTACTCATGATTCAATTCATTAATAATGATTCATGATTCGATTCATGATTCATGATTCATGATTCAATTCATGATTCATGATTCATGATTCGATTCATGATTCATGATTCAATTCATGATTCATGATTCAAGATTCGATTCATGATTCATGATTCAATTCATGATTCATGATTCATGATTCATGATTCGATTCATGATTCATGATTTATGATTCATGATTCAATTCATAATTCATGATTTGATTCATGATTCTTGATTCATGATTTATGATTCGATTCATGATTCATGATTTTATTCATGATTTATGATTCATTACTCATGATTCAATTCATTAATCATGATTCATGATTCGATTCATGATTCATGATTCAATTCATGATTAATGATTGATGATTCAATTCATGATTCATGATTCAATTGATGATTCAATTCATGATTCATGATTCGATTCCTGATTCATTTCATGATTTATGATTCGATTTATGATTCTTGATTCATGATTTAATTCATGATTCAATTCATGATTCAATTCATGATTCAATTCATGATTCAATTCATGATTCATGATTCATTTCATGATTCAATTCATGATTCATGATTCGATTCATGATTCATGATTCAATTCATGATTCAATTCAAGATTAATGATTCGATTCATGAATAATGATTCAATTCATGATTCATGATTCATGATTCAATTTATGATTCATGATTCATGATTCAATTCATGATTCATGATTCATGATTCAATTCATGATTCATAATTCATGATTCAATTCATGATTCAATTTATGATTCATGATTCAATTCATGATTCATGATTCATGATTCGATTTGATTCATGATTCAAGATTCGATTCATGATTCATGATTCAATTCATGATTCATGATTCATGATTCATGATTCGATTCCTGATTCATTTCATGATTTATGATTCGATTTATGATTCTTGATTCATGATTTAATTCATGATTCAATTCATGATTCAATTCATGATTCAATTCATGATTCATGATTCATTTCATGATTCAATTCATGATTCATGATTCGATTCATGATTCATGATTCAATTCATTATTCATGATTCAATTCATGATTCAATCCATGATTCAATTCATGATTCATGATTCATTTCATGATTCAATTCATGATTCATGATTCATGATTCAATTCATGATTCATGATTCAATTCATGATTCATGATTCATGATTCAATTCATGATTCATGATTCATGATTCAAATCATGATACAATTTATGATTCATGATTCAATTCATGATTCATGATTCATGATTCGATTTATGATTCATGATTCAAGATTCGATTCATGATTCAATTCATGATTCATGATTCATGATTCGATTCATGATTCATAATTTATGATTCATGATTCAATTCATAATTCATGATTTGATTCATGATTCTTGATTCATGATTTATGATTCGATTCATGATTCATGATTTTATTCATGATTTATGATTCATTACTCATGATTCAATTCATTAATAATGATTCATGATTCGATTCATGATTCATGATTCATGATTCAATTCATGATTCATGATTCATGATTCGATTCATGATTCATGATTCATGATTCATGATTCAATTCATGATTCATGATTCAAGATTCGATTCATGATTCATGATTCAATTCATGATTCATGATTCATGATTCATGATTCGATTCATGATTCATGATTTATGATTCATGATTCAATTCATAATTCATGATTTGATTCATGATTCTTGATTCATGATTTATGATTCGATTCATGATTCATGATTTTATTCATGATTTATGATTCATTACTCATGATTCAATTCATTAATCATGATTCATGATTCGATTCATGATTCATGATTCAATTCATGATTAATGATTGATGATTCAATTCATGATTCATGATTCAATTGATGATTCAATTCATGATTCATGATTCGATTCCTGATTCATTTCATGATTTATGATTCGATTTATGATTCTTGATTCATGATTTAATTCATGATTCAATTCATGATTCAATTCATGATTCAATTCATGATTCATGATTCATTTCATGATTCAATTCATGATTCATGATTCGATTCATGATTCATGATTCAATTCATGATTCAATTCAAGATTAATGATTCGATTCATGAATAATGATTCAATTCATGATTCATGATTCATGATTCAATTTATGATTCATGATTCATGATTCAATTCATGATTCATGATTCATGATTCAATTCATGATTCATAATTCATGATTCAATTCATGATTCAATTTATGATTCATGATTCAATTCATGATTCATGATTCATGATTCGATTTGATTCATGAATCAATTCATGATTCATGATTCATGATTCATGATTTGATTCATGATTCATGATTTATGATTCATGATTCAATTCATAATTCATGATTTGATTCATGATTCTTGATTCATGATTTATGATTCGATTCATGATTCAATTCAAGATTCATGTTTCAATTCATGATTCATGATTCGATTCATGATTCATGATTCATGATTCAATTCATGATTCATGATTCATGATTCATGATTCAATTCATGATTCATGATTTGATTCATGATTCTTGATTCATGATTCATGATTCGATTCATGATTCATGATTCAATTCATGATTTAATTCATGATTCATGATTCGATTCATGATTCATGATTCAATTCATTATTCAGGATTCATGATTCAATTCATGATTCGATTCATGATTCATGATTCAATTCATGATTCATGATTAAAGATTCATGATTCAATTCATGATTCATGATTCAATTCATGATTCATGATTCGATTCATGATTCATGATTCAATTCATGATTCATGATTCAAGATTCATGATTCATGATTCAAGATTCATGATTCAATTCATGATTCATGATTCGATTCATGAATCTTGATTCATGATTCATGATTCGATTCATGATTCATGATTCAATTTATGATTCATGATTTATGATTCAATTCATGATTCATGATTCAAGATTCATGATTCATGATTCAAGATTCATGATTCAATTCATGATTCATGATTCGATTCATGAATCTTGATTCATGATTCATGATTCGATTCATGATTCATGATTCAATTTATGATTCATGATTTATGATTCAATTCATGATTCATGATTCAATTTATGATTTATGATTCGATTCATGATTCATGATTCAATTCATGATTCATGATTCATGATCAGGGCCGGATTAACCCGAGGTCTAACTGGGCTATAGCCCAGGGGCCTCGGGCATCCAGGGGGCCCTTCAAACTCCTCAGCAGCATTATTGATCGGTCGGGGGCGGGGGCGCCCCCGGCCCGATCGATGCTGCTGAGTACTGTCAGTGCAGTCCTCCGTCCCGGCACGCTGTAGTCTGCTTACTGAGGATATCTCGCGAGAGTTCATGAACTCTCGCGAGATCTCCTCAGTAAGGAGCTTACAGCGCGCCGGGACGGAGGACTGCACTGACAGGTAAGTGCTTGGGGCGGCGGACGGCTCACATTGGGGGCCTCGCGGGGAATGGAGGGCCCCTTAGCCCAGGGGCCTCAATTCCCTTAATCCGGCCCTGTTCATGATTCATGATCTAATTCATGATTAATGATTCATGATTTAAATTATGATTCAATTCATGATTCATGAATAAATTTATGATTCATGATTCAATTCATGATTCAATTCATGATTCATGATTCATGATTCGATTCATGATTCAATTCAAGATTCATGATTCGATTCATGATTCATGATTCGATTCATGATTCATGATTCGATTCATGATTCATTTCATGATTCATGATTTGATTCATGATTCAATTCTTGATTCAATTCATGATTCATTAATCATAATTCGATTTATGATTCAATTCAAGATACATGTTTCAATTCATGATTCATGATTCGATTCATGATTCATGATTCATGATTCATGATTCAATTCATGATTCATGATTCATGATTCAATTCATGATTCATGATTCATGATTCATGATTCAATTCATTATTCATGATTTGATTCATGATTCATGATTCATGATTCATGATTCGATTCATGATTCATGATTCAATTCATGATTCATGATTCTATTCATGATTCATGATTCAATTCATTATTCATGATTCATGATTCAATTCATTATTCATGATTCATGATTCATGATTCGATTCATGATTCATGATTCAATTCATGATTCATGATTAAAGATTCATGATTCAATTCATGATTCATGATTCAATTCATGATTCATGATTCGATTCATGATTCATGATTCAATTCATGATTCATGATTCAAGATTCATGATTCAATTCATGATTCATGATTTGATTCATGAATCTTGATTCATGATTCATGATTCGATTCATGATTCATGATTCAATTTATGATTCATGATTTATGATTCAATTCATGATTCATGATTCAATTCATGATTCATGATTCATGATTCAATTCATGATTTATGATTCGATTCATGATTCATGATTCATGATTCAATTCATGATTCATGATTCATGATTCATGATTTAATTCATGATTAATGATTCATGATTCAATTCATGATTCAATTCATGATTCATGAATAAATTTATGATTCATGATTCAGGATTTATGATTCAATTCATGATTCATGATTCATGGTTCCTGATTCATGATTCATGATTCAGGATTCATGATTCATGATTCAATTCATGATTCATGATTCATGTATCGATTCATGATTCATGATTCATGATTCAATTCATTATTCATGATTTATGATTCATGATTCAATAAATGATTCATGATTTAATTCATGATTCGATTCCTGATTCGATTCATGATTGATGATTCGATTTATGATTCATGATTCATAAATTCAATTCATGATTCATGATTCATGATTAAAATTATGATTCAATTCAAGATTCATGATTCGATTCATGATTCATGATTCGATTCATGATTCATGATTCATGATTCGATTCATGATTCATGATTCATGATTCGATTCATGATTCAATTCATGATTCATGATTCATGATTCAATTCATGATTCATGATTCTTGATTCATGATTCATGATTCGATTCATGATTCATGATTCAAGATTCAATTCAAAATTCATGATTCATAATTCAATTCATGATTCATGCTTCATGATTGATGATTCAATTCATGATTCATGATTCAATTCATGATTCATGATTCAATTCATGATTTGATTCCTGATTCATTTCATGATTCATGATTCGATTTATGATTCTTGATTCATGATTCATGATTCATGATTCAATTCATGATTCATGATTAATGATTTAATTCATGATTCAAATAATGATTCAATTCATGATTCATGATTCATTTCATGATTCAAGATTCAATTCATGATTTGATTCCTGATTCATTTCATGATTCATGATTCGATTTATGATTCTTGATTCATGATTCATGATTCATGATTCAATTCATGATTCATTATTAATGATTTAATTCATGATTCAAATAATGATTCAATTCATGATTCATGATTCATTTCATGATTCAATTCATGATTCATGATTTGATTCCTGATTCATGATTCAATTCATGATTCTCTTCATGATTCATGATTCGATTCATGATTCTTGATTCATGATTCATGATTCATGATTCGATTCATGATTCATGATTCAATTCATGATTCATGATTCATGATTCAATTCATGATTCATGATTCAATTCATTATTCATGATTCATGATTCAATTCATGATTCATGATTCATGATTCGATTCATGATTCATGATTCAATTCATGATTCATGATTAAAGATTCATGATTCAATTCATGATTCATGATTCAATTCATGATTCATGATTCGATTCATGATTCATGATTCAATTCATGATTCATGATTCAAGATTCATGATTCAATTCATGATTCATGATTTGATTCATGAATCTTGATTCATGATTCATGATTCGATTCATGATTCATGATTCAATTTATGATTCATGATTTATGATTCAATTCATGATTCAATTCATGATTTATGATTCGATTCATGATTCATGATTCATGATTCAATTCATGATTCATGATTCATGATTCATGATTTAATTCATGATTCAATTCATGATTCAATTCATGATTCATGAATAAATTTATGATTCATGATTCAGGATTTATGATTCAATTCATGATTCATGATTCATGGTTCCTGATTCATGATTCATGATTCAGGATTCATGATTCATGATTCATGATTCAATTCATGATTCATGATTCATGTATCGATTCATGATTCATGATTCATGATTCAATTCATTATTCATGATTTATGATTCATGATTCAATAAATGATTCATGATTTAATTCATGATTCATGATTTATGATTCATGATTCAATAAATGATTCATGATTTAATTCATGATTCGATTCCTGATTCGATTCATGATTGATGATTCGATTTATGATTCATGATTCATAAATTCAATTCATGATTCATGATTCATGATTAAAATTATGATTCAATTCAAGATTCATGATTCGATTCATGATTCATGATTCGATTCATGATTCATGATTCATGATTCGATTCATGATTCATGATTCATGATTCGATTCATGATTCATGATTCATGATTCAATTCATGATTTATGATTCATGATTCAATTCATGATTCATGATTCTTGATTCATGATTCATGATTCGATTCATGATTCATGATTCAAGATTCAATTCATAATTCATGATTCATGATTCAATTCATGATTCATGCTTCATGATTGATGATTCAATTCATGATTCATGATTCAATTCATGATTCATGATTCAATTCATGATTTGATTCCTGATTCATTTCATGATTCATGATTCGATTTATGATTCTTGATTCATGATTCATGATTCATGGTTCAATTCATGATTCATGATTAATGATTTAATTCATGATTCAAATAATGATTCAATTCATGATTCATGATTCATTTCATGATTCAAGATTCAATTCATGATTTGATTCCTGATTCATTTCATGATTCATGATTCGATTTATGATTCTTGATTCATGATTCATGATTCATGATTCAATTCATGATTCATTATTAATGATTTAATTCATGATTCAAATAATGATTCAATTCATGATTCATGATTCATTTCATGATTCAATTCATGATTCATGATTTGATTCCTGATTCATGATTCAATTCATGATTCTATTCATGATTAATGATTCGATTCATGATTCTTGATTCATGATTCATGATTCATGATTCGATTCATGATTCATGATTCAATTCATGATTCATGATTCATGATTCAATTCATGATTCATGATTCAATTCATGATTCATGATTCAATTCTTGATTCATGATTCATGATTCATGATTCATGATTCATGATTTATGATTCATGATTCATGATTTAATTCATGATCAATGATTCATGATTCAATTCATGATTCAATTCATGATTCATGAATCTTTTTATGATTCATGATTCATGATTTATGATTCAATTCATGATTCATGATTCATGATTCATGATTCATGATTTAATTCATGATTAATGATTCATGATTCAATTCATGATTCAATTCATGATTCATGAATCATTTTATGATTCATGATTCATGATTCATGATTCAATTCATGATTCATGATTCATGATTCATGATTCAATTCATGATTCATGATTTATGATTCATGATTCATGATTCATGATTCAATTCATGATTCATGATTCAATTCATGATTCGATTCCTGATTCAATTCATGATTCATGATTAGATTTATGATTCATGATTCATAAATTCAATTCATGATTCATGATTCATGATTCATGATTCAATTCATGATTCATGATTCAAATTATGATTCAATTCATGATTCATGGTTCATGATTAATGATTCAATTCATGATTCAATTCATGATTCAATTCATGATTCATGATTCGATCCATGATTCATAATTCAATTCATGATTCATAATTCATGATTCATGATTCATGATTCATGATTCAATTCATGATTCATTATTCATGATTCAATTCATGATTCATGATTCGATTCATGATTCATAATTCAATTCATGATTCATAATTCATGATTCATGATTCATGATTCATGATTCAATTCATGATTCATTATTCATGATTCAATTCATGATTCATGATTCGATTCATGATTCTTGATTCATGATTCATGATTCAATTCATGATTCATGATTCATGATTCAATTCATGATTCGATTCATGATTCATGATTCATGATTCAATTAATGATTCATGATTCATAATTCAATTTATGATTCATGATTGATGATTCAATTCATGATTGATGATTCAATTCATGATTGATGATTCAATTCATGATTTGATTCCTGATTCATTTCATGATTCATTATTCGATTTATGATTCTTGATTCATGATTCATGATTCATGATTCAATTCATGATTCATGATTAATGATTTAATTCATGATTCAAATAATAATTCAATTCATGATTCATGATTCATTTCATGATTCAAGATTCAATTCATGATTTGATTCCTGATTCATTTCATGATTCATGATTCGATTTATGATTCTTGATTCATGATTCATGATTCATGATTCAATTCATGATTCATGATTAATGATTTAATTCATGATTCAAATAATGATTCATGATTCATTTCATGATTCAATTCATGATTCATGATTTGATTCCTGATTCATGATTCAATTCATTAAGCTATTCATAATTCATGATTCGATTCATGATTCTTGATTCATGATTCATGATTCATGATTCGATTCATGATTCATGATTCAATTTATGATTCATGATTCATGATTCAATTCATGATTCATGATTCAATTCATGATTCATGATTCAATTCATGATTCATGATTCATGATTCATGATTAATGATTCATGATTTATGATTCATGATTCATGATTTAATTCATGATCAATGATTCATGATTCAATTCATGATTCATGAATCTTTTTATGATTCATGATTCATGATTTATGATTCAATTCATGATTCATGATTCATGATTCATGATTCATGATTTAATTCATGATTAATGATTCATGATTCAATTCATGATTCAATTCATGATTCATGAATCATTTTATGATTCATGTTTCATGATTCATGATTCAATTCATGATTCATGATTCATGATTCAATTCATAATTCATGATTCATGATTCATGATTAATGATTCATGATTTATGATTCATGAATTATGATTTAATTCATGATCAATGATGCATGATTCAATTCATGATTCAATTCATGATTCATGATTCATGATTCATGATTAATGATTCATGATTTACGATTCATGATTCATGATTTAATTCATGATCAATGATTCATGATTCAATTCATGATTCATGAATCTTTTTATGATTCATGATTCATGATTTATGATTCAATTCATGATTCATGATTCATGATTCATGATTCATGATTTAATTCATGATTAATGATTCATGATTCAATTCATGATTCAATTCATGATTCATGAATCATTTTATGATTCATGTTTCATGATTCATGATTCAATTCATGATTCATGATTCATGATTCATGATTCAATTCATGATTCATGATTTATGATTCATGATTCATGATTCATGATTCAATTCATGATTCATGATTCAATTCATGATTCGATTCCTGATTCAATTCATGATTCATGATTAGATTTATGATTCATGATTCATAAATTCAATTCATGATTCATGATTCATGATTCAATTCATGATTCATGATTCAATTCATGATTCATGATTCAAATTATGATTCAATTCATGATTCATGGTTCATGATTAATGATTCAATTCATGATTTAATTCATGATTCAATTCATGATTCATGATTTGATCCATGATTCATAATTCAATTCATGATTCAATTCATGATTCATTATTCATGATTCAATTCATGATTCATGATTCGATTCATGATTCTTGATTCATGATTCATGATTCAATTCATGATTCATGATTCATGATTCAAATTATGATTCATGATTCGATTCATGATTCATGATTCATGATTCAATTCATGATTCATGATTCATGATTCAATTTATGATTCATGATTCATGATTCAATTCATGATTCAATTCATGATTCATGATTCATAATTCAATTTATGATTCATTATTCATGATTCAATTCATGATTCAATTCATGATTCATGATTCAAGATTCAATTCATGATTTATGATTCAATTCATGATTCATGATTCATGATTCATGATTCATGATTCGAATCATGATTCGTGATTCATGATTCAATTTATGATTCCTGATTCATGATTCGATTCATGATTCATGATTCAATTCATGATTCATGATTTGATTCATGATTCCTGATTCCTGATTCAATTAATGATTCATGATTTAAGTCATGATTCATGATTCAATTCATGATTCATGATTCCTGATTCAATTTATGATTCATGATTCATGATTCATGATTCAATTCATGATTCATGATTCATGATTCAATTCATAATTCAATTCATGATTCATGATTCAATTCATGATTCATAATTCAACTCATGATTCAATTCATAATTCATGATTCATGATTCGATTCATGATTCATGATTCGATTCATGATTCATGATTCAATTCATGATTCCTGATTCATGATTCGATTCATGATTCATGATTCGATTCATGATTCATGATTCAATTCATGCTTCCTGATTCATGATTCAATTCATGATTCATGATTTAAATCATGATTCATGATTCAACATTCATGATTCAATTCATGATTCGATTCATGATTCATGATTCATGATTCAATTCATGATTCATGATTCATGATTCAATTCATAATTCAATTCATGATTCATGATTCATGATTCAATTCATGATTCATGATTCAATTCATGATTCAATTTATGATTCATGATTTAATTCATGATTCATGATTCAATTCATGATTCAATTCATGATTCATGATTCAAGATTCGATTCATGATTCATGATTCAATTCATGATTCATGATTCATGATTCGATTCATGATTCATGATTTATGATTCATGATTCAATTAATAATTCATGATTTGATTCATGATTTTTGATTCATGATTTATGATTCGATTCATGATTCATGATTTTATTCATGATTTATGATTCATTACTCATGATTCAATTCATTAATCATGATTCATGATTCGATTCATGATTCAATTCATGATTCATGATTGATGATTCAATTCATGATTCATGATTCAATTGATGATTCAATTCATGATTCATGATTTGATTCCTGATTCATTTCATGATTTATGATTCGATTTATGATTCTTGATTCATGATTCAATTCTTGATTCATGATTCAATTCATTATTCATGATTCATGATTCAATTCATGATTAATGATTCATGATTCAATTCATGATTCATGATTCAATTTATGATTCATGATTAATGATTCAATTCATGATTCAATTCATGATTCATAATTCGATTCATGGTTCATGATTCAATTCATGATTCATAACTCATGATTCATGATTCATGATTCAATTCATGATTCATGAATTAATTCATGATTAATGATTCATGATTCAATTCATGATTCATGATTCAATTCATGATTCATGATTAATGATTCAATTCATGATTCAATTCATGATTCATAATTCGATTCATGGTTCATGATTCAATTCATGATTCATAATTCATGATTCATGATTCATGATTCATGATTCAATTCATGATTCATGATTCAATTCATGATTCATGATTCATGATTAAATTCATGATTCATGATTTGATTCATGATTCTTGAATCATGATTCATGATTCAATTCTTGAATCATGATTCATGATTTAATTCATGATTCATGATGCGATTCATGATTCATGATTCAATTCATGATTCATGATTCAATTCATGATTAAATTCATGATTCATGATTTATGATTCAATTTATGATTCATTAATCATGATTCAATTCATGATTAAATTCATGATTCATGATTCAAGATTCAATTCATGATTTATGATTCAATTCATGATTCATGATTCATGATTCGATTCATGATTCGTGATTCATGATTCAATTTATGATTCATGATTCATGATTCGATTCATGATTCATGATTCAATTCATGACTCATGATTCAATTCATGATTCATGAATCGATTCATGATTCATGATTCCTGATTCAATTCATGATTCATGATTCATGATTCATGATTCAAGTCATGATTCATGATTCAATTCATGATTCATGATTCAATTCATGATTCATGATTCAATTCATAATTCAATTCATGTTTCATGATTCAATTCATAATTCATGATTCATGATTCATGATTCATGATTCATGATTCATGTTTCATGATTCATGATTCATGATTCAATTCATGATTCATGATTCAATTCATGATTCAATTCATAATTCATGATTCATGATTTGATTCATGATTCATTATTCGATTCATGATTCATGATTCAATTCATGATTCCTGATTCATGAATCAATTCATGATTCTTGATTTAATTCATGCTTCATGCTTCATGATTCAAATTATGATTCATGATTCATGATTCAATTCATGATTCATGATTCATGATTCATGATTCGAATTATGATTCATGATTTATGATTCATGATTCAATTCATAATTCATGATTTGATTCATAATTCTTGATTCATGATTTATGATTTGAGTCATGATTCATGATTTTATTCATGATTTATGATTCATTACTCATGATTCAATTCATTAATCATGATTCATGATTCGATTCATGATTCAATTCATGATTTATGATTGATGATTCAATTCATGATTCATGATTCAATTGATGATTCAATTCATGATTCATGATTCGATTCCTGATTCATTTCATGATTTATGATTCGATTTATGATTCTAGATTCATGATTCGATTCATGATTCATGATTCAATTCATGATTCATGATTCATGATTCAATTCATGATTCAATTCATGATTCATGATTTAATTCATGATTCAATTCATGATTCATGATTCGATTCATGATTCAATTCATGATTCATGATTTGATTCCTGATTCATTATTCAATTCATTAAGCTATTCATAATTCATGATTCGATTCATGATTCTTGATTCATGATTCATGATTCATGATTCGATTCATGATTCATGATTCAATTTATGATTCATGATTCATGATTCAATTCATGATTCATGATTCAATTCATGATTCATGATTCAATTCATGATTCATGATTCATGATTCATGATTAATGATTCATGATTTATGATTCATGATTCATGATTTAATTCATGATCAATGATTCATGATTCAATTCATGATTCATGAATCTTTTTATGATTCATGATTCATGATTTATGATTCAATTCATGATTCATGATTCATGATTCATGATTCATGATTTAATTCATGATTAATGATTCATGATTCAATTCATGATTCAATTCATGATTCATGAATCATTTTATGATTCATGTTTCATGATTCATGATTCAATTCATGATTCATGATTCATGATTCAATTCATAATTCATGATTCATGATTCATGATTAATGATTCATGATTTATGATTCATGATTCATGATTTAATTCATGATCAATGATTCATGATTCAATTCATGATTCAATTCATGATTCATGATTCATGATTCATGATTCATGATTCATGATTTACGATTCATGATTCATGATTTAATTCATGATCAATGATTCATGATTCAATTCATGATTCATGAATCTTTTTATGATTCATGATTCATGATTTATGATTCAATTCATGATTCATGATTCATGATTCATGATTCATGATTTAATTCATGATTAATGATTCATGATTCAATTCATGATTCAATTCATGATACATGAATCATTTTATGATTCATGTTTCATGATTCATGATTCAATTCATGATTCATGATTCATGATTCATGATTCAATTCATGATTCATGATTTATGATTCATGATTCATGATTCATGATTCAATTCATGATTCATGATTCAATTCATGATTCGATTCCTGATTCAATTCATGATTCATGATTAGATTTATGATTCATGATTCATAAATTCAATTCATGATTCATGATTCATGATTCAATTCATGATTCATGATTCAATTCATGATTCATGATTCAAATTATGATTCAATTCATGATTCATGGTTCATGATTAATGATTCAATTCATGATTTAATTCATGATTCAATTCATGATTCATGATTTGATCCATGATTCATAATTCAATTCATGATTCAATTCATGATTCATTATTCATGATTCAATTCATGATTCATGATTCGATTCATGATTCTTGATTCATGATTCATGATTCAATTCATGATTCATGATTCATGATTCAAATTATGATTCATGATTCGATTCATGATTCATGATTCATGATTCAATTCATGATTCATGATTCATGATTCAATTTATGATTCATGATTCATGATTCAATTCATGATTCAATTCATGATTCATGATTCATAATTCAATTTATGATTCATTATTCATGATTCAATTCATGATTCAATTCATGATTCATGATTCAAGATTCAATTCATGATTTATGATTCAATTCATGATTCATGATTCATGATTCATGATTCATGATTCGAATCATGATTCGTGATTCATGATTCAATTTATGATTCCTGATTCATGATTCGATTCATGATTCATGATTCAATTCATGATTCATGATTTGATTCATGATTCCTGATTCCTGATTCAATTAATGATTCATGATTTAAGTCATGATTCATGATTCAATTCATGATTCATGATTCCTGATTCAATTTATGATTCATGATTCATGATTCATGATTCAATTCATGATTCATGATTCATGATTCAATTCATAATTCAATTCATGATTCATGATTCAATTCATGATTCATAATTCAACTCATGATTCAATTCATAATTCATGATTCATGATTCGATTCATGATTCATGATTCGATTCATGATTCATGATTCAATTCATGATTCCTGATTCATGATTCGATTCATGATTCATGATTCGATTCATGATTCATGATTCAATTCATGCTTCCTGATTCATGATTCAATTCATGATTCATGATTTAAATCATGATTCATGATTCAACATTCATGATTCAATTCATGATTCGATTCATGATTCATGATTCATGATTCAATTCATGATTCATGATTCATGATTCAATTCATAATTCAATTCATGATTCATGATTCATGATTCAATTCATGATTCATGATTCAATTCATGATTCAATTTATGATTCATGATTTAATTCATGATTCATGATTCAATTCATGATTCAATTCATGATTCATGATTCAAGATTCGATTCATGATTCATGATTCAATTCATGATTCATGATTCATGATTCGATTCATGATTCATGATTTATGATTCATGATTCAATTAAAAATTCATGATTTGATTCATGATTTTTGATTCATGATTTATGATTCGATTCATGATTCATGATTTTATTCATGATTTATGATTCATTACTCATGATTCAATTCATTAATCATGATTCATGATTCGATTCATGATTCAATTCATGATTCATGATTGATGATTCAATTCATGATTCATGATTCAATTGATGATTCAATTCATGATTCATGATTTGATTCCTGATTCATTTCATGATTTATGATTCGATTTATGATTCTTGATTCATGATTCAATTCTTGATTCATGATTCAATTCATTATTCATGATTCATGATTCAATTCATGATTAATGATTCATGATTCAATTCATGATTCATGATTCAATTCATGATTCATGATTAATGATTCAATTCATGATTCAATTCATGATTCATAATTCGATTCATGGTTCATGATTCAATTCATGATTCATAACTCATGATTCATGATTCATGATTCAATTCATGATTCATGATTCATGAATTAATTCATGATTAATGATTCATGATTCAATTCATGATTCATGATTCAATTCATGATTCATGATTAATGATTCAATTCATGATTCAATTCATGATTCATAATTCGATTCATGGTTCATGATTCAATTCATGATTCATAATTCATGATTCATGATTCATGATTCATGATTCAATTCATGATTCATGATTCAATTCATGATTCATGATTCATGATTAAATTCATGATTCATGATTTGATTCATGATTCTTGAATCATGATTCATGATTCAATTCTTGAATCATGATTCATGATTTAATTCATGATTCATGATTCGATTCATGATTCATGATTCAATTCATGATTCATGATTCAATTCATGATTAAATTCATGATTCATGATTTATGATTCAATTTATGATTCATTAATCATGATTCAATTCATGATTAAATTCATGATTCATGATTCAAGATTCAATTCATGATTTATGATTCAATTCATGATTCATGATTCATGATTCGATTCATGATTCGTGATTCATGATTCAATTTATGATTCATGATTCATGATTCGATTCATGATTCATGATTCAATTCATGACTCATGATTCAATTCATGATTCATGAATCGATTCATGATTCATGATTCCTGATTCAATTCATGATTCATGATTCATGATTCATGATTCAAGTCATGATTCATGATTCAATTCATGATTCATGATTCAATTCATGATTCATGATTCAATTCATAATTCAATTCATGTTTCATGATTCAATTCATAATTCATGATTCATGATTCATGATTCATGATTCATGATTCATGTTTCATGATTCATGATTCATGATTCAATTCATGATTCATGATTCAATTCATGATTCAATTCATAATTCATGATTCATGATTTGATTCATGATTCATTATTCGATTCATGATTCATGATTCAATTCATGATTCCTGATTCATGAATCAATTCATGATTCTTGATTTAATTCATGCTTCATGCTTCATGATTCAAATTATGATTCATGATTCATGATTCAATTCATGATTCATGATTCATGATTCATGATTCGAATTATGATTCATGATTTATGATTCATGATTCAATTCATAATTCATGATTTGATTCATAATTCTTGATTCATGATTTATGATTTGAGTCATGATTCATGATTTTATTCATGATTTATGATTCATTACTCATGATTCAATTCATTAATCATGATTCATGATTCGATTCATGATTCAATTCATGATTTATGATTGATGATTCAATTCATGATTCATGATTCAATTGATGATTCAATTCATGATTCATGATTCGATTCCTGATTCATTTCATGATTTATGATTCGATTTATGATTCTAGATTCATGATTCGATTCATGATTCATGATTCAATTCATGATTCATGATTCATGATTCAATTCATGATTCAATTCATGATTCATGATTTAATTCATGATTCAATTCATGATTCATGATTCGATTCATGATTCATTATTCAATTCATGATTCAATTCATGATTCAATTCATGATTCATTATTCATGATTCAATTCATGATTCATGATTCAATTCATGATTCATGATTCATGATTAATGATTCATGATTCAATTCATGGTTCATGATTCAATTCATGATTCATGATTAATGATTCAATTCATGATTCAATTCATGATTCAATTCATGATTCATGATTAATGATTCAATTCATGATTCATAATTCATGATTCACGATTCATGATTCAATTCATGATTCATGATTCATGATTCATGATTCAATTCATGATTCTTAAATCATGATTCATGATTCAATTCATGATTCATGATTCATGATTTAATTCATTAATCATGATTCGATTCATGATTCATGATTCATGATTCAATTCATGATTCATGATTCATGATTCAATTCATGATTCAATTCATGATTCATGATTCATGATTCATGATTCAATTTATGATTCATTAATCATGATTCAATTTATGATTAAATTCATGATTCATGATTCAAGATTCAATTCATGATTTATGATTCAATTCATGATTCATGATTCATGATTCGAATCATGATTCGTGATTCATGATTCAATTTATGATTCATGATTCATGATTCGATTCATGATTCATGGTTCATGATTCAATTCATGATTCATGATTCAATTCATGATTCATGAATCGATTCATGATTCCTGATTCAATTCATGATTCATGATTCATGATTCATGATTCAAGTCATGATTCATGATTCAATTCATGATTCAATTCATGATTCATGATTCAATTCATGATTCATGATTCAATTCATAATTCAATTCATGATTCATGATTCAATTCATAATTCATAATTCATGATTCATGATTCATGTTTCATGATTCATGATTCATGTTTCATGATTCATGATTCAATTCATGATTCATGATTCAATTCATGATTCAATTCCTAATTCATGATTCATGATTTGATTCATGATTCGATTCATGATTCATGATTCAATTCATGATTCCTGATTCATGAATCAATTCATAATTCTTGATTTAATTCATGCTTCATGATTCATGATTCAAATTATGATTCATGATTCGATTCATGATTCATGATTCATGATTCAATTCATGATTCAATTCATGATTCAATTCATGATTCAATTCCTGATTCAATTCATGATTCATGATTCGATTTATGATTCATGATTCAATTCATGATTCATGATTCATGAATCAATTCATGATTCATGATTCATGAATCAATTCATGATTCATGATTCATGATTCAATTCATGATTCATGATTCAATTCATGATTCATGATTCGATTTATGATTCATGATTCAATTCATGATTCATGATTCATGAATCAATTCATGATTCATGATTCATGATTCAATTCATGATTCATGATTCAATTCATGATTCATGATTCGATTTATGACTCATGATTCAATTCATGATTCATGAATCAATTCATGATTCATGATTCATGATTCAATTCATGATTCATGATTCAATTCATGATTCATGATTCATTATTCGATTCATGATTCATGATTCATGATTCATGATTCAATTTATGATTCATTAATCATGATTCGATTCATGATTAAATTCATGATTCATGATTCAAGATTCAATTCATGATTCATGATTCAATTCATGATTTAATTCATGATTCATGATTCTTGAATCATGATTCATGATTCAATTCATGATTTAATTCATGATTCATGATTCATGATTCAATTCATGATTCATGATTCATGATTCAATTCATGATTCAATTCCTGATTCAATTCATGATTCATGATTCGATTTATGATTCATGATTCAATTCATGATTCCTGATTCATGAATCAATTCATAATTCTTGATTTAATTCATGCTTCATGATTCATGATTCAAATTATGATTCATGATTCCTGATTCATGAATCAATTCATAATTCTTGATTTAATTCATGCTTCATGATTCATGATTCAAATTATGATTCATGATTCGATTCATGATTCATGATTCATGATTTAATTCATGCTTCATGATTCATGATTCAAATTATGATTCATGATTCGATTCATGATTCATGATTCATGATTCAATTCATGATTCAATTCATGATTCAAATTATGATTCATGATTCGATTCATGATTCATGATTCATGATTCGATTTATGATTCATGATTTAATTCATGATTCATGATTCATGAATCAATTCATGATTCATGATTCATGAATCAATTCATGATTCATGATTCGATTTATGATTCATGATTCAATTCATGATTCATGATTCATGATTCGATTTATGATTCATGATTTAATTCATGATTCATGATTCATGAATCAATTCATGATTCATGATTCATGATTCAATTCATGATTCATGATTCGATTTATGATTCATGATTCAATTCATGATTCATGATTCATGAATCAATTCATGATTCATGATTCATGATTCAATTCATGATTCATGATTCAATTCATGATTCATGATTCGATTTATGATTCATGATTCAATTCATGATTCATGAATCAATTCATGATTCATGATTCAATTCATGATTCAAGATTCAATTCATGATTCATGATTCATTATTCGATTCATGATTCATGATTCATGATTCATGATTCAATTTATGATTCATTAATCATGATTCGATTGATGATTAAATTCATGATTCATGATTCAAGATTCAATTCATGATTCATGATTCAATTCATGATTTAATTCATGATTCATGATTCTTGAATCATGATTCATGATTCAATTCATGATTTAATTCATGATTCATGATTCATGATTCAATTCATGATTCATGATTCATGATTCAATTCATGATTCAATTCATGATTCATGATTCATGATTTAATTTATGATTCATTAATCATGATTAAATTCATGATTAAATTCATGATTCATGATTCAATTCATGATTTAATTCATGATTCATGATTTGATTCATGATTCATGATTCAATTCATGATTCATGATTCATGATTCAATTCATGATTCAATTCATGATTCATGATTCATGATTCAATTTATGATTCATTAATCATGATTCAATTCATGATTAAATTCATGATTCATGATTCAAGATTCAATTCATGATTTATGATTCGTGATACATGATTCAATTTATGATTCATGATTCATGATTCGATTCATGATTCATGATTCAATTCATGATTCATGATTCATGATTCGATTCATGATTCGTGATTCATGATTCATGATTCCTGATTCCTGATTCAATTCATGATTCATGATTCAATTCATGATTCATAATTCGATTCATGATTCATGATTCATGATTCAATTCATGATTCATGATTCATGATTCATGATTCATGATTTAATTCATGATTAATGATTCATGATTCCATTCATGATTCATGATTCAATTCATGATTCATGATTAATGATTCAATTCATGATTCAATTCATGATTCATAATTCGATTCATGATTCATGATTCAATTCATGATTCATAATTCATGATTCATGATTCATGATTCATGATTCATGATTCATGATTCATGATTCAATTCATGATTCATGATTCATGATTCATGATTCAATTCATGATTCATGATTCATGATTAAATTCATGATTCATGATTTGATTCATCATTCTTGAATCATGATTCATGATTCAAATCATGATTCATGATTCAAATCATGATTCATGATTCATGATTTAATTCATGATTCATGATTCGATTCATGATTCATGATTAATGATTCAATTCATGATTCATGTTTCATGATTCAATTCATGATTCGATCCATGATTCATGATTCAATTTATGATTCATTAATCATGATTCAATTCATGATTAAATTCATGATTCATGATTCAAGATTAAATTCATGATTTATGATTCAATTCATGATTCATGATTCATGATTCGATTCATGATTCGTGATTCATGATTCAATTTATGATTCATGATTCATGAATCGATTCATGATTCATGATTCCTGATTCAATTCATGATTCATGATTCAAGTCATGATTCATGATTCAATTCATGATTCAATTCATGATTCATGATTCAATTCATAATTCAATTCATGATTCATGATTCAATTCATAATTCATAATTCATGATTCATGATTCATGTTTCATGATTCATGATTCATATTTCATGATTCATGATTCATGTTTCATGAATTATGATTCAATTCATGATTCATGATTCAATTCATGATTCAATTTATAATTCATGATTCATGATTTGATTCATGATTCATGAATCGATTCATGATTCATGATTCATGTTTCATGATTCATGATTCATGAATCAATTCATGATTCTTGATTTAATTCATGCTTCATGATTCATGATTCAAATTATGATTCATGATTCGATTCATGATTCATGATTCATGATTCAATTCATGATTCAATTCATGATTCATGATTCAATTCATGATTCGATTCCTGATTCAATTCATGATTCATGATTCGATTTATGATTCATGATTCAATTCATGATTCATGATTCATGAATCAATTCATGATTCATGATTCATGATTCAATTCATGATTCATGATTCAATTCATGATTCATGATTCGATTTATGATTCATGATTCAATTCATGATTCATGATTCAATTCATGATTCATGATTCATGATTCAATTCATGATTCAAGATTCAATTCATGATTCAATTGATGATTCATGATTCATGATTAATGATTGAATTCATGATTCAATTGATGATTCATAATTCGATTCATGATTCATGATTCAATTTATGATTCATAATTCATGATTCATGATTCTTGATTCATGATTCAATTCATGATTCCCGATTCATGATTCATGATTCATGATTCATGATTCAATTCATGATTCATGATTCATGATTCAATTCATGATTCATGATTTGATTCATGATTCTTGAATCATGATTCATGATTCAAATCATGATTCATGATTCAAGATTAAATTCATGATTTATGATTCAATTCATGATTCATGATTCATGATTCGATTCATGATTCGTGATTCATGATTCAATTTATGATTCATGATTCATGAATCGATTCATGATTCATGATTCCTGATTCAATTCATGATTCATGATTCATGATTCATGATTCAAGTCATGATTCATGATTCAAGTCATGATTCATGATTCAATTCATGATTCAATTCATGATTCATGATTCAATTCATGATTCATGATTCATGATTCATGATTCAAGTCATGATTCATGATTCAAGTCATGATTCATGATTCAATCATGATTCAATTCATGATTCATGATTCAATTCATGATTCATGATTCAATTCATAATTCAATTCATGATTCATGATTCAATTCATAATTCATATTTCATGATTCATGTTTCATGATTCATGATTCGATTCATGATTCATGATTCAATTCATGATTCCTGATTCATGAATCAATTCATGATTCTTGATTTAATTCATGCTTCATGATTCATGATTCAAATTATGATTCATGATTCGATTCATGATTCATGATTCATGATTCAATTCATGATTCAATTCATGATTCATGATTCAATTCATGATTCGATTCCTGATTCAATTCATGATTCATGATTCGATTTGTGATTCATGATTCAATTCATGATTCATGATTCATGAATCAATTCATGATTCATGATTCATGATTCAATTCATGATTCATGATTCAATTCATGATTCATGATTCGATTTATGATTCATGTTTCAATTCATGATTCATGATTCAATTCATGATTCATTATTTATGATTCAATTCATGATTCAAGATTCAATTCATGATTCAATTCATGATTCATGATTCATGATTCATGATTCGATTCATGATTCGTGATTCATGATTCAATTTATGATTCATGATTCGATTCATGATTCATGATTCATGATTCAATTCATGATTCCTGATTCAATTCATGATTCATGATTCATGTTTCATGATTCATGATTCATGTTTCATGATTCATGATTCAATTCATGATTCATGATTCAATTCATGATTCAATTCATAATTCATGATTCATGATTTGATTCATGATTCATGATTCGATTCATGATTCATGATTCAATTCATGATTCCTGATTCATGAATCAATTCATGATTCTTGAATTAATTCATGCTTCATGATTCATGATTCAAATTATGATTCATGATTCGAATCATGATTCATGATTAATGATTCAATTCATGATTCAATTCATGATTTATGATTCAATTCATGATTCGATTCCTGATTCAATTCATGATTCATGATTCGATTTATGATTCATGATTCAATTCATGATTCATGAATCAATTCATGATTCATGATTCAATTCATGATTCATGATTCATGATTCAATTCATGATTCATGATTCATGATTCATAATTCGATTCATGATTCATGATTCATGATTCAATTCATGATTCATGATTCATGATTCATGTTTCATGATTCATGATTCATGATTTAATTCATGATTAATGATTCATGATTCAATTCATGATTCATGATTCAATTCATGATTCATGATTAATGATTCAATTCATGATTCAATTCATGATTCATAATTCGATTCATGATTCATGATTCAATTCATAATTCATGATTCATGATTCATGATTCAATTCATGATTCATAATTCATGATTCATGATTCATGATTCAATTCATGATTCATGATTCATGATTCATGATTCAATTCATGATTCATGATTCATGATTAAATTCATGATTTGATTCATGATTCTTGAATCATGATTCATGATTCAATTCATGATTCATGATTTAATTCATGATTCATGATTCGATTCATGATTCATGATTCATGATTCAATTCATGATTCAATTCATGATTCAATTCATGATTCATGATTCATGATTCAATTTATGATTCATTAATCATGATTCAATTCATGATTAAATTCATGATTCATGATTCAAGATTCAATTCATGATTTATGATTCAATTCATGATTCATGATTCATGATTCGATTCATGATTCGTGATTCATGATTCAATTTATGATTCATGATTCATGATTCGATTAATGATTCATGATTCAATTCATGATTCATGAATCGATTCATGATTCATGATTCCTGATTCAATTCATGATTCATGATTCATGATTCATGATTCAAGTCATGATTCATTATTCAATTCATGATTCAATTCTTGATTCATGATTCAATTCATGATTCATGATTTAATTCATAATTCAATTCATGATTCATGATTCAATTCATAATTCATAATTCATGATTCATGAATCATGTTTCATGATTCAAGTCATGATTCATGATTCAATTCATGATTCAATTCATGATTCAAGTCATGATTCATGATTCAATTCATGATTCAATTCATGATTCATGATTCAATTCATGATTCATGTTTTAATTCATAATTCAATTCATGATTCATGATTCATGTTTCATGATTCATGATTTATGTTTCATGATTCATGATTCAATTCATTATTCCTGATTCAATTCATGATTCATGATTCATGATTCATGATTCAAGTCATGATTCATGATTCAATTCATGATTCAATTCATGATTCATGATTCTAGTCATGATTCATGATTCAATTCATGATTCAATTCATGATTCATAATTCAATTCATTATTCATGATTCAATTCATAATTCATAATTCATGATTCATGATTTATGTTTCATGATTCATGATTCATGTTTCATGATTCATGATTCAATTCATGATTCATGATTCAATTCATGATTCAATTCATAATTCATGATTCATGATTTGATTCATGATTCATGATTCGATTCATGATTCATGATTCAATTCATGATTCCTGATTCATGAATCAAATTATGATTCTTGATTTAATTCATGCTTCATGATTCATGATTCAAATTATGATTCATGATTCGATTCATGATTCATGATTCGATTCATGATTCATGATTCATGATTCAATTCATGATTCATGATTCAATTCATGATTCGATTCCTGATTCAATTCATGATTCATGATTCGATTTATGATTCATGATTCAATTCATGATTCATGATTAATGAATCAATTCATGATTCATGATTCATGATTCAATTCATGATTCATGATTCAATTCATGATTCATGATTCGATTTATGATTCATGATTCAATTCATGATTCATGAATTAATTCATGATTCATGATTCATGATTCAATTCATGATTTAAGATTCAATTGATGATTCAATTCATGATTTAAGATTCAATTCATGATTCAATTCATGATTCATGATTCATGATTCATGTTTCATGATTCATGATTCATGTTTCATGATTCATGATTCAATTCATGATTCATGATTCAATTCATGATTCAATTCATAATTCATGATTCATGATTTGATTCATGATTCATGATTCGATTCATGATTCATGATTCAATTCATGATTCCTGATTCATGAATCAATTCATGATTCTTGATTTAATTCATGCTTCATGATTCATGATTCAAATTATGATTCATGATTCGATTCATGATTCATGATTCATGATTCAATTCATGATTCAATTCATGATTCATGATTCAATTCATGATTCAATTCCTGATTCAATTCATGATTCATGATTCAATTTATGATTCATGATTCAATTCATGATTCATGATTCATGAATCAATTCATGATTCATGATTCATGATTCAATTCATGATTCATGATTCAATTCATGATTCAAGATTAAATTCAAGATTCAATTCATGATTCATGATTCATGATTCATGATTCGTGATTCGATTCATGATTCGTGATTCATGATTCAATTAATGATTCATGATTCGATTCATGATTCATGATTCATGATTCATGATTCATGATTCATGATTCAATTCATGATTCAATTCATGATTCATGATTCGATTCATGATTCATGATTTATGATTCGATTCATGATTCATGATTCCTGATTCAATTCATGATTCATGATTCATGATTCATGATTCATGTTTCATGATTCATGATTCATGTTTCATGATTCATGATTCAATTCATGATTCATGATTCAATTCATGATTGAATTCATAATTCATGATTCATGATTTGATTCATGATTCATGATTCATGATTCGATTCATGATTCATGATTCAATTCATGATTCCTGATTCATGAATCAATTCTTGATTCTTGATTTAATTCATGCTTCATGATTCATGATTCACATTATGATTCATGATTCGAATCATGATTCATGATTCATGATTCAATTCATGATTCAATTCATGATTTATGATTCAATTCATGATTCGATTCCTGATTCAATTCATGATTCATGATTCGATTTATGATTCATGATTCAATTCATGATTCATGATTCAATTCATGATTCATGATTCGATTTATGATTCATGATTCAATTCATGATTCTTGATTTAATTCATGATTCATGATTCATGATTCAAATTATGATTCATGATTCGATTCATGATTCATGATTCATGATTCAATTCATGATTCAATTCATGATTCATGATTCAATTCATGATTCGATTCCTGATTCAATTCATGATTCATGATTCGATTTGTGATTCATGATTCAATTCATGATTCATGATTCATGAATCAATTCATGATTCATGACTCATGATTCAATTCATGATTCATGATTCGATTTATGATTCATGTTTCAATTCATGATTCATGATTCAATTCATGATTCATGATTCAATTCATGATTCAAGATTCAATTCATGATTCAATTCATGATTCATGATTCATGATTCATGATTCGATTCATGATTCGTGATTCATGATTCAATTTATGATTCATGATTCGATTCATGATTCATGATTCATGATTCAATTCATGATTCCTGATTCAATTCATGATTCATGATTCATGATTCATGTTTCATGATTCATGATTCATGTTTCATGATTCATGATTCAATTCATGATTCATGATTCAATTCATGATTCAATTCATAATTCATGATTCATGATTTGATTCATGATTCATGATTCGATTCATGATTAATGATTCAATTCATGATTCCTGATTCATGAATCAATTCATGATTCTTGAATTAATTCATGCTTCATGATTCATGATTCAAATTATGATTCATGATTCGAATCATGATTCATGATTCATGATTCAATTCATGATTCAATTCATGATTTATGATTCAATTCATGATTCGATTCCCGATTCAATTCATGATTCATGATTCGATTTATGATTCATGATTCAATTCATGATTCATGATTCATGAATCAATTCATGATTCATGATTCAATTCATGATTCATGATTCAATTCATGATTCATGATTCATGATTCATAATTTGATTCATGATTCATGATTCATGATTCAATTCATGATTCATGATTCATGTTTCATGATTCATGATTCATGATTTAATTCATGATTAATGATTCATGATTCAATTCATGATTCATGATTCAATTCATGATTCATGATTAATGATTCAATTCATGATTCAATTCATGATTCATAATTCGATTCATGATTCATGATTCAATTCATGATTCATAATTCATGATTCATGATTCATGATTCATGATTCAATTCATGATTCATAATTCATGATTCATGATTCATGATTCATGATTCAATTCATGATTCATGATTCATGATTCATGATTCAATTCATGATTCATGATTCATGATTAAATTCATGATTCAATTCATGATTCAATTCATGATTCATGATTCATGATTCAATTTATGATTCATTAATCATGATTCAATTCATGATTAAATTCATGATTCATGATTCAAGATTCAATTCATGATTTATTATTCAATTCATGATTCATGATTCATGATTCGATTCATGATTCGTGATTCATGATTCAATTCATGATTCATAATTCATGATTCATGATTCATGATTCAATTCATGATTCATGATTCATGATTCATGATTCAATTCATGATTCATGATTCATGATTCAATTCATGATTCAATTCATGATTCATGATTCAATTCATGATTCATGTTTTAATTCATAATTCAATTCATGATTCATGATTCATGTTTCATGATTCATGATTTATATTTCATGATTCATGATTCAATTCATGATTCATGATTTAATTCATGATTCATGATTCGATTCATGATTCATGATTCATGATTCAATTCATGATTCAATTCATGATTCAATTCATGATTCATGATTCATGATTCAATTTATGATTCATTAATCATGATTCAATTCATGATTAAATTCATGATTCATGATTCAAGATTCAATTCATGATTTATGATTCAATTCATGATTCATGATTCATGATTCGATTCATGATTCGTGATTCATGATTCAATTTATGATTCATGATTCATGATTCGATTAATGATTCATGATTCAATTCATGATTCATGAATCGATTCATGATTCATGATTCCTGATTCAATTCATGATTCATGATTCATGATTCATGATTCAAGTCATGATTCATTATTCAATTCATGATTCAATTCTTGATTCATGATTCAATTCATGATTCATGATTTAATTCATAATTCAATTCATGATTCATGATTCAATTCATAATTCATAATTCATGATTCATGAATCATGTTTCATGATTCAAGTCATGATTCATGATTCAATTCATGATTCAATTCATGATTCAAGTCATGATTCATGATTCAATTCATGATTCAATTCATGATTCATGATTCAATTCATGATTCATGTTTTAATTCATAATTCAATTCATGATTCATGATTCATGTTTCATGATTCATGATTTATATTTCATGATTCATGATTCAATTCATTATTCCTGATTCAATTCATGATTCATGATTCATGATTCATGATTCAAGTCATGATTCATGATTCAATTCATGATTCAATTCATGATTCATGATTCTAGTCATGATTCATGATTCAATTCATGATTCAATTCATGATTCATAATTCAATTCATTATTCATGATTCAATTCATAATTCATAATTCATGATTCATGATTCATGTTTCATGATTCATGATTCATGTTTCATGATTCATGATTCAATTCATGATTCATGATTCAATTCATAATTCATGATTCATGATTTGATTCATGATTCATGATTCGATTCATGATTCATGATTCAATTCATGATTCCTGATTCATGAATCAATTCATGATTCTTGATTTAATTCATGCTTCATGATTCATGATTCAAATTATGATTCATGATTCGATTCATGATTCATGATTCATGATTCAATTCATGATTCATGATTCAATTCATGATTCGATTCCTGATTCAATTCATGATTCATGATTCGATTTATGATTCATGATTCAATTCATGATTCATGATTAATGAATCAATTCATGATTCATGATTCATGATTCAATTCATGATTCATGATTCAATTCATGATTCATGATTCGATTTATGATTCATGATTCAATTCATGATTCATGAATCAATTCATGATTCATGATTCATGATTCAATTCATGATTTAAGATTCAATTGATGATTCAATTCATGATTTAAGATTCAATTCATGATTCAATTCATGATTCATGATTCATGATTCATGTTTCATGATTCATGATTCATGTTTCATGATTCATGATTCAATTCATGATTCATGATTCAATTCATGATTCAATTCATAATTCATGATTCATGATTTGATTCATGATTCATGATTCGATTCATGATTCATGATTCAATTCATGATTCCTGATTCATGAATCAATTCATGATTCTTGATTTAATTCATGCTTCATGATTCATGATTCAAATTATGATTCATGATTCGATTCATGATTCATGATTCATGATTCAATTCATGATTCAATTCATGATTCATGATTCAATTCATGATTCAATTCCTGATTCAATTCATGATTCATGATTCAATTTATGATTCATGATTCAATTCATGATTCATGATTCATGAATCAATTCATGATTCATGATTCATGATTCAATTCATGATTCCTGATTCAATTCATGATTCATGATTCGATTTATGATTCATGATTCAATTCATGATTCATGAATCAATTCATGATTCATGATTCATGATTCAATTCATGATTCAAGATTAAATTCAAGATTCAATTCATGATTCATGATTCATGATTCATGATTCGATTCATGATTCGTGATTCATGATTCAATTAATGATTCATGATTCGATTCATGATTCATGATTCATGATTCATGATTCATGATTCATGATTCAATTCATGATTCAATTCATGATTCATGATTCGATTCATGATTCATGATTTATGATTCGATTCATGATTTATGATTCCTGATTCAATTCATGATTCATGATTCATGATTCATGATTCATGTTTCATGATTCATGATTCATGTTTCATGATTCATGATTCAATTCATGATTCATGATTCCAATTCATGATTGAATTCATAATTCATGATTCATGATTTGATTCATGATTCATGATTCATGATTCGATTCATGATTCATGATTCAATTCATGATTCCTGATTCATGAATCAATTCTTGATTCTTGATTTAATTCATGCTTCATGATTCATGATTCACATTATGATTCATGATTCGAATCATGATTCATGATTCATGATTCAATTCATGATTCAATTCATGATTTATGATTCAATTCATGATTCGATTCCTGATTCAATTCATGATTCATGATTCGATTTATGATTCATGATTCAATTCATGATTCATGATTCAATTCATGATTCATGATTCGATTTATGATTCATGATTCAATTCATGATTCTTGATTTAATTCATGATTCATGATTCATGATTCAAATTATGATTCATGATTCGATTCATGATTCATGATTCATGATTCAATTCATGATTCAATTCATGATTCATGATTCAATTCATGATTCGATTCCTGATTCAATTCATGATTCATGATTCGATTTGTGATTCATGATTCAATTCATGATTCATGATTCATGAATCAATTCATGATTCATGATTCATGATTCAATTCATGATTCATGATTCGATTTATGATTCATGTTTCAATTCATGATTCATGATTCAATTCATGATTCATGATTCAATTCATGATTCAAGATTCAATTCATGATTCAATTCATGATTCATGATTCATGATTCATGATTCGATTCATGATTCGTGATTCATGATTCAATTTATGATTCATGATTCGATTCATGATTCATGATTCATGATTCAATTCATGATTCCTGATTCAATTCATGATTCAAGATTCATGATTCATGTTTCATGATTCATGATTCATGTTTCATGATTCATGATTCAATTCATGATTCATGATTCAATTCATGATTCAATTCATAATTCATGATTCATGATTTGATTCATGATTCATGATTCGATTCATGATTAATGATTCAATTCATGATTCCTGATTCATGAATCAATTCATGATTCTTGAATTAATTCATGCTTCATGATTCATGATTCAAATTATGATTCATGATTCGAATCATGATTCATGATTCATGATTCAATTCATGATTCAATTCATGATTTATGATTCAATTCATGATTCGATTCCCGATTCAATTCATGATTCATGATTCGATTTATGATTCATAATTCGATTCATGATTCATGATTCATGATTCAATTCATGATTCATGATTCATGTTTCATGATTCATGATTCATGATTTAATTCATGATTAATGATTCATGATTCAATTCATGATTCATGATTCAATTCATGATTCATGATTAATGATTCAATTCATGATTCAATTCATGATTCATAATTCGATTCATGATTCATGATTCAATTCATGATTCATAATTCATGATTCATGATTCATGATTCATGATTCAATTCATGATTCATAATTCATGATTCATGATTCATGATTCATGATTCAATTCATGATTCATTGATTCATGATTCATGATTCAATTCATGATTCATGATTCATGATTAAATTCATGATTCAATTCATGATTCAATTCATGATTCATGATTCATGATTCAATTTATGATTCATTAATCATGATTCAATTCATGATTAAATTCATGATTCATGATTCAAGATTCAATTCATGATTTATTATTCAATTCATGATTCATGATTCATGATTCGATTCATGATTCGTGATTCATGATTCAATTTATGATTCATGATTCATGAATCGATTCATGATTCATGATTCAATTCATGATTCATGAATCGATTCATGATTCATGATTCCTGATTCAATTCATGATTCATGATTCATGATTCATGATTCAAGTCATGATTCATTATTCAATTCATGATTCAATTCTTGATTCATGATTCAATTCATGATTCATGATTTAATTCATAATTCAATTCATGATTCATGATTCAATTCATAATTCATAATTCATGATTCATGAATCATGTTTCATGATTCAAGTCATGATTCATGATTCAATTCATGATTCAATTCATGATTCAAGTCATGATTCATGATTCAATTCATGATTCAATTCATGATTCATGATTCAATTCATGATTCATGTTTTAATTCATAATTCAATTCATGATTCATGATTCATGTTTCATGATTCATGATTTATGTTTCATGATTCATGATTCAATTCATTATTCCTGATTCAATTCATGATTCATGATTCATGATTCATGATTCAAGTCATGATTCATGATTCAATTCATGATTCAATTCATGATTCATGATTCTAGTCATGATTCATGATTCAATTCATGATTCAATTCATGATTCATAATTCAATTCATTATTCATGATTCAATTCATAATTCATAATTCATGATTCATGATTCATGTTTCATGATTCATGATTCATGTTTCATGATTCATGATTCAATTCATGATTCATGATTCAATTCATGATTCAATTCATAATTCATGATTCATGATTTGATTCATGATTCATGATTCGATTCATGATTCATGATTCAATTCATGATTCCTGATTCATGAATAAATTCATGATTCTTGATTTAATTCATGCTTCATGATTCATGATTCAAATTATGATTCATGATTCGATTCATGATTCATGATTCATGATTCAATTCATGATTCATGATTCAATTCATGATTCGATTCCTGATTCAATTCATGATTCATGATTCGATTTATGATTCATGATTCAAATTATGATTCATGATTCATGAATCAATTCATGATTCATGATTCATGATTCAATTCATGATTCATGATTCAATTCATGATTCATGATTCGATTTATGATTCATGATTCAAGATTCAATTCATGATTCATGAATCAATTCATGATTCATGATTCATGATTCAATTCATGATTTAAGATTCAATTGATGATTCAATTCATGATTTAAGATTCAATTCATGATTCAATTCATGATTCATGATTCATGTTTCATGATTA
>NW_027448339.1:0-50124 GCF_038048845.1 Mixophyes fleayi
TTGATTCAATATTCATGATTCAATTCATGATTCATAATTCAATTCATGAATTATGATTCAATTCATGATTCATGATTCATGATTCAATTCATGATTCATAATTCATGATTCATGATACAATTCAGGATTCATAATTCATGATTCATGGTTCAATTCATGATTCATATTCATGATTCATGATTTGATTCATGATTCATGATTCATGATTCAATTCTTTATTCAATTCATGATTCATGATTCGATTCATAATTCATGATTTATGATTCGATTCATGATTCCTGATTCGATTCATGATTCTTGATTCATGATTCATGATTCAATTCATGATTTATGATTCATGATGCAATTCATGATTCATGATTCATGATTCAATTCATGATTCATAATTCAATTCATGATTCGATTCATGATTCGATCATGATTCATGATTCATGATTTAATTCATGATTCATGATTCGATTCATGATTCATGATTCATGATTCAATTCATGATTCATGATTCATGATTCAATTCATGATTCAGTATTCAATTCATGATTCATGATTCATGATTCAATTTATGATTCATGATTCAATTTATGATTCATGATTCATGATTCAATTCATGATTCATGATTCAATTCATGATTCAATTCATGATTCATGATTCAATTCATGATTCATAATTCATGATTCATGATTCAATTCATGATTCGATTCATGATTCAATTCATGATTCATGATTCAATTCATGATTCGATTCATGATTCGATATATGATTCATGATTCATTATTCGATTTATGATTTATGATTCATGATTCATTCATGATTTATGATTCATGATTCATTCATGATTAAATTCAAGATTCTATTCATGATTCAAGAATCAATTCATGATTCATCAATCAATTCATGATTCAATTCATGATTCATGATTCAATTCATGATTCGATTCATGATTCATAATTCAATTCATGATTCATGATTCATGATTCAATTCATGATTTATGATTCATGATTCAATTCATGATTCATGATTCATGATTCAATCATGATTCATAATTCGATTCATGATTCGATTCATGATTCATGATTCATGATTCAATTCATGATTCAGGATTCAATTCATGATTCAGGATTCAATTCATGATTCATGATTCATGATTCAATTTATGATTCATGATTCAATTTATGATTCATGATTCAATTCATGATTCATGATTCGATTCATGATTCAATTCATGATTCATGATTCGATTCATGATTCAATATTCATGATTCAATTCATGATTCATAATTCAATTCATGAATTATGATTCAATTCATGATTCATGATTCAATTCATGATTCATAATTCATGATTCATGATACAATTCAGGATTCATAATTCATGATTCATGATTCAATTCATGATTCATAATTCATGATTCATGATTTGATTCATGATTCATGATTCATGATTCGATTCTTTATTCAATTCATGATTCATGATTCGATTCATAATTCATGATTCATGATTCGATTCATGATTCCTGATTCGATTCATGATTCTTGATTCATGATTCATGATTCATGATTCGATTCATGATTCATGATTTGATTTATGATTCATGATTCAATTCATGATTCATGATTCATGATTCAATTCATGATTTATGATTCATGATGCAATTCATGATTCAAATCATGATTCATAATTCAATTCATGATTCGATTCATGATTCGATTCATGATTCATGATTCATGATTTAATTCATGATTCATGATTCGATTCATGATTCATGATTCATGATTCAATTCATGATTCATGATTCATGATTCAATTCATGATTCAGGATTCAATTCATGATTCAGGATTCAATTCATTGATTCATGATTCATGATTCAATTTATGATTCATGATTCAATTTATGATTCATGATTCATGATTCAATTCATGATTCATGATTCAATTCATGATTCAATTCATGATTCATGATTCAATTCATGATTCATAATTCATGATTCATGATTCAATTCATGATTCATGATTCAATTCATGATTCGATTCATGATTCGATATATGATTCATGATTCATTATTCGATTTATGATTTATGATTCATGATTCATTCATGATTAAATTCATGATTCGATTCATGATTCAAGAATCAATTCATGATTCATCAATCAATTCATGATTCATAATTCATGATTCATGATTCAATTCATGATTCGATTCATGATTCAATTCATGATTCATGATTCAATTCATGATTCGATTCATGATTCGATATATGATTCATGATTCATTATTCGATTTATGATTTATGATTCATGATTCATTCATGATTTATGATTCATGATTCATTCATGATTAAATTCAAGATTCTATTCATGATTCAAGAATCATTCATGATTCATCAATCAATTCATGATTCAATTCATGATTCATGATTCAATTCATGATTCGATTCATGATTCATATTCAATTCATGATTCATGATTCATGATTCAATTCATGATTTATGATTCATGATTCAATTCATGATTCATGATTCATGATTCAATTCATGATTCATAATTCGATTCATGATTCGATTCATGATTCATGATTCATGATTCAATTCATGATTCAGGATTCAATTCATGATTCAGGATTCAATTCATGATTCATGATTCATGATTCAATTTATGATTCATGATTCAATTTATGATTCATGATTCAATTCATGATTCATGATTCGATTCATGATTCAATTCATGATTCATGATTCGATTCATGATTCAATATTCATGATTCAATTCATGATTCATAATTCAATTCATGAATTATGATTCAATTCATGATTCATGATTCAATTCATGATTCATAATTCATGATTCATGATACAATTCAGGATTCATAATTCATGATTCATGATTCAATTCATGATTCATAATTCATGATTCATGATTTGATTCATGATCATGATTCATGATTCGATTCGTTATTCATGATTCATGATTCAATTCTTTATTCAATTCATGATTCATGATTCGATTCATAATTCATGATTCATGATTCGATTCATGATTCCTGATTCGATTCATGATTCTTGATTCATGATTCATGATTCATGATTCGATTCATGATTCATGATTTGATTTATGATTCATGATTCAATTCATGATTCATGATTCATGATTCAATTCATGATTTATGATTCATGATGCAATTCATGATCATGATTCATGATTCAAATCATGATTCATAATTCAATTCATGATTCGATTCATGATTCGATTCATGATTCATGATTTAATTCATGATTCATGATTCGATTCATGATTCATGATTCATGATTCAATTCATGATTCATGATTCATGATTCAATTCATGATTCAGGATTCAATTCATGATTCAGGATTCAATTCATGATTCATGATTCATGATTCAATTTATGATTCATGATTCAATTTATGATTCATGATTCATGATTCAATTCATGATTCATGATTCAATTCATGATTCAATTCATGATTCATGATTCAATTCATGATTCATAATTCATGATTCATGATTCAATCATGATTCGATTCATGATTCAATTCATGATTCATGATTCAATTCATGATTCGATTCATGATTCGATATATGATTCATGATTCATTATTCGATTTATGATTTATGATTCATGATTCATTCATGATTAAATTCATGATTCGATTCATGATTCAAGAATCAATTCATGATTCATCAATCAATTCATGATTCAATTCATGATTCATGATTCAATTCATGATTCGATTCATGATTCATAATTCAATTCATGATTCATGATTCATGATTCGATTCATGATTCATGATTCAATTTATGATTCATTATTCATTATTTATGATTCAATTCATGATTCATGATTCAATTCATGATTCAATTCACGATTCATGATTCATGATTCAATTCATGATTCATGATTTAATTCATGATTCAATTAATGATCCATGATTCCATGATTCAATTCATGATTCACAATTCATGATTCATAATTCTATTCATGATTTAATTTATGATTCATGATTCATGATTTATGATTCAATTCATGATTCATGATTCATGATTCATGATTTATGATTCATGATTCATGATTTATGATTCATGATTTATGATTCATAATTCATGATTCATGATTCAATTCATGATTCATGTTTCATGCTTCAATTCATGATTCATCATTCATGATTCATGATTCAAATCATGATTCATAATTCATGATTCATGATTCAATTCATGATTCATGATTCATGATACGATTCATGATTCAAGATTCATGATTCAATTCATGATTCATAATTCAATTCATGATTTGATTCATGCTTTGATTCATGATTCATGATTCATGATTCGATTCATGTTTCATGCTTCAATTCATGATTCAATTCATGAATCATGATTCAATTCATGAATTATGATTCAATTCATGATTCATGATTCAATTCATGATTCATAATTCATGATTCATGATTCCATTCAGGATTCATAATTCATGATTCATGATTCAATTCATGATTCATAATTCATGATTCATGATTCGATTCATGATTCATGATTCATGATTCGATTCGTTATTCATGATTCATGATTCAATTCATTATTCAATTCATGATTCATGATTCGATTCATGATTCAAGATTCGATTCATGATTCCTGATTCGATTCATGATTCTTGATTCATGATTCGATTCATGATTCAGGATTCATGATTCAATTCATGATTCATGATTCATGATTCATGATTCATGATTCGATTCATGATTCATGATTCGATTCATGATTCATGATTCGATTTATGATTCATGATTCAATTCATGATTCATGATTCATGATTCAATTCATGATTTATGATTCATGATTCAATTAATGATTCATGATTCATGATTCAATTCATGATTCATAATTCAATTCATGATTCGATTCATGATTCGATTCATGATTCATGATTCAATTCATGATTCATGATTCGATTCATGATTCATGATTCATGATTCAATTCATGATTCATGATTCATGATTCAATTCATGATTCAGGATTCAATTCAGGATTCAGATTCAATTCATGATTCAATTTGTGATTCATGATTCAATTTATGATTCATGATTCATGATTCAATTCATGATTCATAATTCATGATTCATGATTCAATCATGATTCATGATTCAATTCATGATTCGATTCATGATTCAATTCATGATTCGATTCATGATTCAATTCATGATTCATGATTCAATTCATGATTCGATTCATGATTCGATTTATGATTCATGATTCATGATTCGATTTATGATTTATGATTCATGATTCAATTCATGATTAAATTCATGATTCGATTCATGATTCTTTAATCAATTCATGATTCATGAATCAATTCATGATTCGATTCATGATTCATGATTCATAATTCAATTCATGATTCATGATTCATGATTCAATTTATGATTCATGATTCATAATTTATGATTCAATTCATGATTCAATTCATGATTCATGATTCATGATTCATGATTCAATTCATGATTCATAAATCATGATTCATGATGCAATTCATGATTCAGGATTCAATTCATGATTCAGGATTCATTCATGATTCGATTCATAATTCAATTCGTTATTTGATTCATGATTTATTTCGTGATTTAATTCATGATTCATGATTCATGATTCGATTCATGAATTATGATTCATGCTTCAATTCATGATTCATGATTCAATTCATGATTCAATTCATGATTCAATTCATGATTCATGATTCGATTCATGATTCATGATTCATTTTATGATTCATGATTCATGATTTGATTCATGATTCATGATTCATGATTCAATTCATGATTCATGATTCGATTCATGATTTGTGATTTGTGATTCATGATTTAATTCATGATTATGATTCAATTCATGATTTAATTCATGATTCATGATTTATGATTCAATTCATGATTCAATTCATGATTCATGATTCAATTTATGATTCATGATTCATGATTCAATTCATGATTCATGATTCAATTCATGATTCAATTCATGATTCATGATTCATGATACGATTCATGATTCAAGATTCATGATTCAATTCATGATTCATAATTCAATTCATGATTTGATTCATGCTTTGATTCTATGATTCATGATTCATGATTCGAATTCATGTTTCATGCTTCAATTCATGATTCAATTCATGAATCATGATTCAATTCATGAATTATGATTCAATTCATGATTCATGATTCAATTCATGATTCATAATTCATGATTCATGATTCCATTCAGGATTCATAATTCATGATTCATGATTCAATTCATGATTCATAATTCATGATTCATGATTCGATTCATGATTCATGATTCATGATTCGATTCGTTATTCATGATTCATGATTCAATTCATTATTCAATTCATGATTCATGATTCGATTCATGATTCAAGATTCGATTCATGATTCCTGATTCGATTCATGATTCTTGATTCATGATTCGATTCATGATTCAGGATCATGATTCAATTCATGATTCATGATTCATGATTCATGATTCATGATTCGATTCATGATTCATGATTCGATTCATGATTCATGATTCGATTTATGATTCATGATTCAATTCATGATTCATGATTCATGATTCAATTCATGATTTATGATTCATGATTCAATTAATGATTCATGATTCATGATTCAATTCATGATTCATAATTCAATTCATGATTCGATTCATGATTCGATTCATGATTCATGATTCAATTCATGATTCATGATTCAATTCATGATTCATGATTCATGATTCAATTCATGATTCAGGATTCAATTCAGGATTCAGGATTCAATTCATGATTCAATTTGTGATTCATGATTCAATTTATGATTCATGATTCATGATTCAATTCATGATTCATAATTCATGATTCATGATTCAATTCATGATTCATGATTCAATTCATGATTCGATTCATGATTCAATTCATGATTCGATTCATGATTCAATTCATGATTCATGATTCAATTCATGATTCGATTCATGATTCGATTTATGATTCATGATTCATGATTTGATTTATGATTTATGATTCATGATTCAATTCATGATTAAATTCATGATTCGATTCATGATTCTTTAATCAATTCATGATTCATGAATCAATTCATTGATTCATGATTCAATTTCATGATTCGATTCATGATTCATGATTCATAATTCAATTCATGATTCATGATTCATGATTCGATTCATGATTCATGATTCATGATTCAATTTATGATTCATGATTCATAATTTATGATTCAATTCATGATTCAATTCATGATTCATGATTCATGATTCAATTCATGATTCATAAATCATGATTCATGATGCAATTCATGATTCAGGATTCAATTCATGATTCAGGATTCAATTCATGATTCGATTCATAATTCAATTCGTTATTTGATTCATGATTTATTTCGTGATTTAATTCATGATTCATGATTCATGATTCGATTCATGAATTATGATTCATGCTTCAATTCATGATTCATGATTCAATTCATGATTCAATTCATGATTCAATTCATGATTCATGATTCGATTCATGATTCATGATTCATTTTATGATTCATGATTCATGATTTGATTCATGATTCATGATTCATGATTCAATTCATGATTCATGATTCGATTCATGATTTGATTCATGATTCATGATTTAATTCATGATTTATGAATCAATTCATGATTTAATTCATGATTCATGATTTATGATTCAATTCATGATTCAATTCATGATTCATGATTCAATTTATAAATCATGATTCATGATTCAATTCATGATTCATGATTCAATTCATGATTCAATTCATGATTCATGATTCATGATTTATGATTCAATTCATGATTCATGATTCAATTCATAATTCATGATTCAATTCATGATTCATGATTCAATTCATGATTCATGATTCATGATTCAATTCATGATTCATGATTTGTGATTCAATTCATAATTCATGATTTAATTCATGATTCAATTAATGATTCATGATTCATGATTCAATTCATGATTCATAATTCATGATTCATGATTCAATTCATGATTCATGATTCAATTCATGATTTATGATTCATGATTCAATTCATGATTCATGATTCAATTTGTGATTCATGATTCAATTCATGATTCGATTCATGATTCAATTCATGATTCGATTCATGATTCAATTCATGATTCATGATTCAATTCATGATTCAATTAATGATTCATGATTCATGATTCAATTCATGATTCATAATTCATGATTCATGATTCAATTCATGATTCATGATTCATGATTCAATTCATGATTCAGGATTCAATTCAGGATTCAGGATTCAATTCATGATTCAATTTGTGATTCATGATTCAATTTATGATTCATGATTCATGATTCAATTCATGATTCAATTCATGATTCATGATTCTATTCATGATTCGATTCATGATTCAATTCATGATTTGATTCATGATTCGATTCATGTTTCATGCTTCAATTCATGATTCATGACTCAATTTATAAATTATGATTCAATTCATGATTCGTGATTCATGATTCAATTCATGATTCATAATTCATGATTCATGATTCAATTCATGATTCATAATTCATGATTCGTGATTCAATTCATGATTCATAATTCATGATTCATGATTCGATTCATGATTCAAGATTCATGATTCAATTCATGATTCATAATTCAATTCATGATTTGATTCATGCTTTGATTCATGATTCATGATTAGATTCATGTTTCATGCTTCAATTCATGATTCTTGATTCAATTCATGAATTATGATTCTATTCATGATTCATAATTCATGATTCAATTCATGATTCATAATTCATGATTCATGATTCAATTCATGATTCATAATTCATGATTCATGATTCGATTCATGATTTATGATTCGATTCGTTATTCATGATTCATGATTCAATTCATTATTCAATTCATGATTCATGATTCGATTCATGATTCATGACTCGATTCATGATTCCTGATTCGATTCATGATTCTTGATCCATGATTCGATTCATGATGCATGATTCAATTCATGATTCATAATTCATGATTCATGATTCGATTCATGATTCATGATTCATGATTCGATTCGTTATTCATGATTCATGATTCAATTCATTATTCAATTCATGATTCATGATTCGATTCATGATTCCTGATTCGATTCATGATTCTTGATCCATGATTCGATTCATGATTCATGATTCATGATTCGATTTATGATTCATGATTCAATTCATGATTCATGATTCATGATTCAATTCATGATTTATGATTCATGATTCAATTCATGATTCATGATTCATTATTCGATTCATGATTCATGGTTCAATTCATGATTCATGATTCATGATTCATGATTCAATTCATGATTCAATTCATGATTCATGATTCAAGATTCATGATTCAAAATTCATGATTCATAATTCATGATTCATGATTCAAAATTCATGATTCATGATTCGATTCATAGCTCATGATTCATTTCATGATTCATGATTCATGATTCAATTCATGATTCAATTCATGATTCATGATTCAATTCATGATTCATGATTCATGATTCTATTCATGATTCAATTTATGATTCATGATTCATGATTTATGATTCAATTCATGATTCATGCTTCAATTCATGATTCATGATTCAATTCATGAATTATGATTCAATTCATGATTCATGATTCATGATTCATAATTCATGATTCATGATTCAATTCAGGATTCATAATTCATGATTCATGATTCAATTCATGATTCATGATTCATGATTCATGATTTGATTCATGATTCATGATTCATGATTCGATTCGTTATTCATGATTCATGATTCAATTCTTTATTCAATTCATGATTCATGATTCGATTCATAATTCATGATTCATGATTCGATTCATGATTCCTGATTCGATTCATGATTCTTGATTCATGATTTGATTCATGATTCATGATTCATGATTCAATTCATGAATCATGATTCATGATTTGATTTATGATTCATGATTCAATTCATGATTCATGATTCATGATTCAATTTATGATTCATGATTCAATTTATGATTCATGATGCAATTCATGATTCATGATTCGATTCATGATTCAATATTCATGATTCAATTCATGATTCATAATTCAATTCATGATTTGATTCATGCTTTGATTCATGATTCATGATTCATGATTCGATTCATGTTTCATGCTTCAATTCATGATTCATGATTCAATTCATGAATTATGATTCAATTCATGATTCATGATTCATGATTCAATTCATGATTCATAATTCATGATTCATGATTCAATTCAGGATTCATAATTCATGATTCATGATTCAATTCATGATTCATAATTCATGATTCATGATTTGATTCATTATTCATGATTCATGATTCGATTCGTTATTCATGATTCATGATTCAATTCTTTATTCAATTCATGATTCATGATTCGATTCATAATTCATGATTCATGATTCGATTCATGATTCCTGATTCGATTCATGATTCGATTCATGATTCATGATTCATGATTTGATTTATGATTCATGATTCAATTCATCATTCATGATTCATGATTCAATTCATGATTTATGATTCATGATTCAATTCATGATTCATGATTCATGATTCAATTCATGATTCATAATTCAATTCATGATTCGATTCATAATTCGATTCATGATTCATGATTTAATTCATGATTCATGATTCATGATTCATGATTCAATTCATGATTCAGGATTCAATTCATGATTCAGGATTCAATTCATGATTCATGATTCATGATTCAATTTATGATTCATGATTCAATTTATGATTCATGATTCATGATTCAATTCATGATTCATGATTCAATTCATGATTCAATTCATGATTCAATTCATGATTCATGATTCGATTCATAATTCATGATTCATGATTCAATTCATGATTCATGATTCAATTCATTATTCGATTCATGATTCATGATTCGATTCATAACTCATGATTCATTTCATGATTCATGATTCATGATTCAATTCATGATTTAATTAATGATTCATGATTCATGATTCAATTCATGATTCATGATTCGATTCATGATTCAATTCATGATTCATTATTCGATTCATGATTCAATTCATGATTCATGATTCTATTCATGATTCAATTTATGATTCATGATTCAATTCATGATTCATGATTCTATTCATGATTCAATTTATGATTCATGATTCATGATTTATGATTCAATTCATGATTCATGATTCATGATTTATGATTTATGATTCATGATTTATGATTCATGATTTATGTTTCATAATTCATGATTCATGATTCAATTCATGATTCATGATTCAATTCATGATTCAATTCATGATTCATGATTCTATTCATGATTCGATTCTTGATTCAATTCATGATTCAATTCATGATTCGATTCATGTTTCATGCTTCAATTCAGGATTCATGATTCAATTTATAAATTATGATTCAATTCATGATTCATAATTCATGATTCATGATTAAATTCATGATTCATAATTCATGTTTCATGATTCATGATTCGATTCATGATTCAAGATTCATGATTCAATTCAGGATTCATAATTCATGATTCATGATTCGATTCATGATTCATGATTCATGATTCGATTCGTTATTCATGATTCATGATTCAATTAATTATTCAATGCATGATTCATGATTCGATTCATGATTCCTGATTCGATTCATGATTCTTGATCCATGATTCGATTCATGATTCATGATTCAATTCATGATTCATGATTCATGAATCAATTCATGATTCAATTCATGATTCATGATTCAATTCATGATTCATGATTCAATTCATGATTCAATTCATGATTCATGATTGATGATTTATGATTTAATTCATGATTCATAATTCAATTCATGATTCAACTCATGATTCATGATTCAATTCATGAATCATGATTCAATTCATGATTCAATTCATGATTCATGATTCATGATTCAATTCTTGATTCATGATTTATGATTCAATTCATAATTCATGATTTAATTCATGATTCAATTAATGATTCATGATTCATGATTCAATTCATGATTCACAATTCATGATTCATGATTCTATTCATGATTTAATTTATGATTCATGATTCATGATTTATGATTCAATTCATGATTCATGATTTATGATTCATGATTTATGATTCATAATTCATGATTCATGATTCAATTCATGATTCATGTTTCATGCTTCAATTCATGATTCATGATTCAATTTATGAATTATAATTCAATTCATGATTTGTGATTCATGATTCAATTCATGATTCATGATTCATGATTCATGATTCAATTCATAATTCATAATTCATGATTCATGATTCAATTCATGATTCATAATTCAATTCATGATTTGATTCATGCTTTGATTCATGATTCATGATTCATGATTCGATTCATGTTTCATGCTTCAATTCATGATTCATGATTCAATTCATGAATCATGATTCAATTCATGAATTATGATTCAATTCATGATTCATGATTCAATTCAGGATTCATAATTCATGATTCATGATTCAATTCATGATTCATAATTCATGATTCATGATTCGATTCATGATTCAAGATTCGATTCATGATTCCTGATTCGATTCATGATTCTTGATTCATGATTCGATTCATGATTCATGATTCATGATTCAATTCATGATTCATGATTCATGATTCGATTCATGATTCATGATTCGATTCATGATTCATGATTCGATTCATGATTCAATTCATGATTTATGATTCATGATTCAATTCATGATTCATGATTCATGATTCAATTCATGATTCATAATTCAATTCATGATTCGATTCATGATTCGATTCATGATTCATGATTCATTATTCAATTTATGATTCATGATTCGATTCATGATTCATGATTCATGATTCAATTCATGATTCATGATTCATGATTCAATTCATGATTCAGGATTCAATTCATGATTCAGGATTGAATTCATGATTCATGATTCAATTTATGATTCATGATTCAATTTATGATTCATGATTCATGATTCAATTCATGATTCATAATTCATGATTCATGATTCAATTCATGATTCATGATTCAATTCATGATTCGATTCATGATTCAATTCATGATTCGATTCATGATTCAATTCATGATTCATGATTCAATTCATGATTCGATTCATGATTCGATTTATGATTCATGATTCATGATTCGATTTATGATTTATGATTCATGATTCAATTCATGATTAAATTCATGATTCGATTCACGATTCTTTAATCAATTCATGATTCATGAATCAATTCATGATTCATGATTCAATTCATGATTCGATTCATGATTCATGATTCATAATTCAATTCATGATTCATGATTCATGATTCGATTCATGATTCATGATTCAATTTATGATTCATGATTCATGATTCATAATTTATGATTCAATTCATGATTCAATTCATGATTCAAGATTCATGATTCATGATTCAATTCATGATTCATAAATCATGATTCATGATGCAATTCATGATTCAGGATTCAATTCATGATTCAGGATTCAATTCATGATTCGATTCATAATTCAATTCGTGATTTGATTCATGATTTATTTTGTGATTTGATTCATGATTCATGATTCGATTCATGAATTATGATTCATGCTTCAATTCATGATTCATGATTCAATTCATGATTCAATTCATGATTCAATTCATGATTCATGATTTATGATTCATGATTCGATTCATGATTCATGATTTATTTTATGATTCATGATTCATGATTCATGATTTGATTCATGATTCGATTCATGATTTGATTCATGATTCGATTCATGATTCATGATTCAATTCATGATTCATGATTCATGATTCAATTCATGATTCATGATTCATGATTCGATTCATGATTCGATTCATGATTCATGATTTAATTCATGATTCATGATTTATGATTCAATTCATGATTCATGATTCAATTTATGATTCATGATTCATGATTCAATTCATGATTCAATTCATGATTCATGATTTAATTCATGATTCATGATTCAATTCATGATTCAATTCATGATTCATGATTCATGATTTATGATTCAATTCATGATTCATGATTCAATTCATAATTCATGATTCAATTCATGATTCATGATTCAATTCATGATTCATGATTTATGATTCAATTCATAATTCATGATTTAATTCATGATTCAATTAATGATTCATGATTCAATTCATGATTCATAATTCATGATTCATGATTCAATTCATGATTCATGATTCAATTCATGATTCATGATTCATGATTCAATTCATGATTCATAATTCATGATTCATGATTCATGATTTGATTCATGATTCATGATTCAATTCATGATTCAATTCATGATTCATGATTCTATTCATGATTCGATTCATAATTCAATTCATGATTTCATTCATGATTCGATTCATGTTTCATGCTTCAATTCATGATTCATGATTCAATTTATAAATTATGATTCAATTCATGATTCGTGATTCATGATTCAATTCATGATTCATAATTCATGATTCATGATTCAATTCATGATTCATAATTCATGATTCGTGATTCAATTCATGATTCATAATTCATGATTCATGATTTGATTCATGATTCAAGATTCATGATTCAATTCATGATTCATAATTCAATTCATGATTTGATTCATGCTTTGATTCATGATTCATGATTCGATTCATGTTTCATGCTTCAATTCATGATTCTTGATTCAATTCATGAATTATGATTCAATTCATGATTCATAATTCATGATTCAATTCATGATTCATAATTTATGATTCATGATTCAATTCAGGATTTATGATTCGATTCGTTATTCATGATTCATGATTCAATTCATTATTCAATTCATGATTCATGATTCGATTCATGATTCATGACTCGATTCATGATTCCTGATTTGATTCATGATTCTTGATCCATGATTCGATTCATGATTCATGATTCATGATTCAATTCATGATTCATAATTCATGATTCATGATTCATTATTCATGATTCATGATTCGATTCGTTATTCATGATTCATGATTCAATTCATTATTAAATTCATGATTCATGATTCGATTCATGATTCATGATTCGATTCATGATTCCTGATTCGATTCATGATTCTTGATCCATGATTCGATTCATGATTCATGATTCATGATTCGATTTATGATTCATGATTCAATTCATAATTCATCATTCATGATTCAATTCATGATTTATGATTCATGATTCAATTCATGATTCATGATTCATGATTCAATTCATGATTCATAATTCAATTCATGATTCGATTCATGATTCGATTCAAGATTCGATTCATGATTCATGATTCAATTCATGATTCATTATTCGATTCATGATTCATGATTCATGGTTCAATTCATGATTCATGATTCATGATTCAATTCATGATTCAATTCATGATTCATGATTCAAGATTCATGATTCAAAATTCATGATTCATAATTCATGATTCAATTCATGATTCATGATTCGATTCATAACTCATGATTCATTTCATGATTCATGATTCATGATTCAATTCATGATTCAATTCATGATTCATGATTCATGATTCAATTCATGATTCATGATTCATGATTCTATTCATGATTCAATTTATGATTCATGATTCAATTCATGATTCATGATTCTATTCATGATTCAATTTATGATTCATGATTTATGATTCAATTCATGATTCATGATTCATGATTTATGATTCATGATTTATGATTCATGATTCATGATTCATAATTCTATTCATGATTCATGATTCATGATTCAATTCATGATTCAATTCATGATTCATGATTCTTTTCATGTTTCATGCTTCGATTCATGATTCAATTTATGAATGATTATTCAATTCATGATTCGTGATTCATGATTCAATTCATGATTCATAATCATGATTCATGATTCAATTCATGATTCATAATTCATGATTCATGATTCAATTCATGATTCATAATTCATGATTCATGATTCGATTCATGATTCAATATTCATGATTCAATTCATGATTCATAATTCAATTCATGATTTGATTCATGCTTTGATTCATGATTCATGATTCATGATTCGATTCATGTTTCATGCTTCAATTCATGATTCATGATTCAATTCAGGATTCATAATTCATGATTCATGATTCAATTCATGATTCATAATTCATGATTCATGATTTGATTCATGATTCATGATTCATGATTCAATTCGTTATTCATGATTCATGATTCAATTCTTTATTCAATTCATGATTCATGATTCGATTCATGATTCATGATTCGATTCATGATTCATGATTCAATTCATGATTCATGATTCATGATTCATGATTCAATTCATGATTCATGATTCGATTCATGATTCATGATTCAATACATGATTCATATTTCAATTCATGATTCAATTCATGATTCATGATTCATGATTCAATTTATGATTCATGATTCATGATTCAATTCATGATTCATAATTCAATTCATGATTCATGATTCATGATTCAATTCATGATTCATGATTCATTTCATGATTCATAATTAAATTCATGATTCGATTCATGATTCAATTCATGATTTGATTCACGATTCATGATTTATGATTTAATTCATGATTCATGATTCGATTCATGTTTCATGATTCAATTCATGATTCATGATTCAATTCATGATTCAATTCATGATTCATGATTCATGATTCAATTTATGATTCATGATTCATGATTTAATTCATGATTCATGATTCAATTCATGATTCAGGATTCAATTCATGATTTATGATTCATGATTCAATTCATGATTCATGATTCATGATTCAATTAATGATTCAATTCATGATTCATGATTCAATTCATGATTCATGGTTTAATTCATGATTTGATTCATGATTCGATTTATGATTCATGATTCATGATTCGATTTATGATTTATGATTCATGATTCAATTCATGATTTAATTCAAGATTCGATTTATGATTCATGAATCAATTCATGATTCATGAATAAATTCATGATACAATTCATGATTCATGATTCGATTCATGATTCATGATTCATTTCAGGATTTATGATTCATGATTCGATTCATTATTCAATTCATGATTCATGATTCAATTCATGATTCATAATTCAATTCATGATTCGATTCATGATTCAATTCATGATTTGATTCACGATTCATGATTAATGATTTAATTCATGATTCATGATTCGATTCATGATTCATGATTCAATTCATGATTCATGATTCATGATTCAATTCATGATTCAATTCATGATTCATGATTCATAATTCAATTTATGATTCATGATTCATGATTCAATTCATAATTCATGATTCAATTCATGATTCAGGATTCAATTCATGATTCATGATTCATGATTCAATTCATGATTCATGATTCATGATTCAATTCATGATTCATGATTCATGATTCAATTTATGATTCATGATTCAATTCATGATTCATGATTCAATTCATGATTCGATTTATGATTCATGATTCATGATTCGATTTATGATTTATGATTCATGATTCAATTCATGATTTAATTCATGATTCGATTCATGATTCATGAATCAATTCATGATTCATGAATAAATTCATGATTCAATTCATGATTCATTTCTTGATTTGATTCATGATTTATGATTCATGATTCGATTCATGAATTATGATTCATGCTTAAATTCATGATTCAATTCATGATTCATGATTCAATTCATGATTCAATTCATGATTCATTATTCATGATTCAATTCATGATTCAATTCATGATTCATTATTCATGATTCGATTCATGATTCATGATTCATTTCATGATTCATTTCATGATTCATGATTTAATTCATGATTCATGATTCGATTCATCATTCATGATTCGATTCATGATTCATGATTTAATTGATGATTCATGATTTATGATTCAATTCATGATTCATGATTCAATTCATGATTCATGATTCAATTCATGATTCATGATTCAATTCATGATTAAGGATTCAATTCATGATTCATGATTTATGATTCAATTCATGATTCATGATTCAATTTATGATTCATGATTCATAATTCATGATTCATGATTCAATTCATGATTCATGATTCAATTCATGATTCATGATTCATGATTTATGATTCAATTCATGATTTATGATTTAATTCATGATTCATGATTCGATTCATGATTCATGATTGAATTCATGATTCATGATTCATGATTCAATTCATGATTCAATTCATGATTCATGATTCAATTTATGATTCATGATTCATGATCCAATTCATGATTCATGATTCGATTCATGATTCATGATTGAATTCATGATTCATGATTCATGATTCAATTCATGATTCAATTCATGATTCATGATTCAATTTATGATTTATGATTCATGATCCAATTCATGATTCATGATTCAATTCATGATTCATGATTCATAATTCATGATTCATGATTCAATTCATGATTCATGATTCAATTCATGATTCATGATTCATGATACATGATTCATGATACATGATTCATGATTTATGATTCAATTCATGATTCAATTCATGATTCAATTTATGATTCATGATTCATGATTTATGATTCAATTCATGATTCATGATATGATTCATGATTCATGATTCATGATTTCTGATTTCAATTCATGATTCATAAATCATGATTCATGATTCAATTCATGATTCATGATTCATGAATCAATTCATGATTCAATTCATGATTTATGATTCAATTCATGATTCAGGATTCAATTAATGATTCATGATTCATGATTCAATTCATGATTCATGATTCAATTCATGATTCAATTCATGATTCATGATTCATGATTCAATTTATGATTCATGATTCATGATTTAATTCATGATTCATGATTCAATTCATGATTCATGATTCATGATTCATCTTATGATTCATGATTCATGATTTAATTCATGATTCATGATTCAATTCATGATTCATGATTTAATTCATGATTTGATTCATGATTCGATTTATGATTCATGATTCATGATTCGATTTATGATTTATGATTCATGATTCAATTCATGATTTATTTCAAGATTCGATTTATGATTCATGAATCAATTCATGATTCATGAATAAATTCATGATTCAATTAATGATTCATGATTCGATTCATTATTCATGATTCATTTCATGATTCATGATTCATGATTCGATTCATGATTCAATTCATGATTCATGATTCAATTCATGATTCATAATTCAAATCATGATTCGATTCATGATTCGATTCATGATTCAATTCATGATTTGATTCACGATTCATGATTAATGATTTAATTCATGATTCATGATTCGATTCATGATTCAAGATTCAATTCATGATTCATGATTCATGATTCAATTCATGATTCAATTCATGATTCATGATTCAATTTATGATTCATGATTCATGATTCAATTCATGATCCATGATTCAATTCATGATTCAGGATTCAATTCATGATTCGTGATTCATGATTCAATTCATGATTCATTATTCATGATTCAATTCATGATTCAATTCATGATTCATTATTCAATTCATGATTCATGATTCAATTCATGATTCGATTCATGATTCGATTTATGATTCATGATTCATGATTCGATTTATGATTTATGATTCATGATTCAATTCAAGATTTAATTCATGATTCGATTCATGATTCATGAATAAATTCATGATTCAATTCATGATTCATGATTCATGATTCATAATTCAAATTATGATTCATGATTTATGATTTAATTCATGATTCATGATTCATTATTCATGATTCAATTCATGATTCAATTCATGATTCAATTCATGATTCATGATTCATGATTCATGATTTGATTCAAGATTCATGATTCAATTCATGATTCAAAATTCAAGATTCATGATTTATGATTCAATTCATGATTCATAATTCATGATTCATGATTAATGATTAATGATTCAATTCATGATTCATGATTCAAATCATGATTCATGATTCAATTCATGATTCATGATTTAATTCATGATTCATGATTCAATTCATGATTCATGATTCAATTCATGATTCATGATTTAATTCATGATTCATGATTCGATTCATGATTCAATTAATGATTCGATTCATGATTCATGATTCAATTCATGATTCATGATTCATGATTAAATTCATGATTCATGATTCAATTTATGATTCATGATTCATAATTCATGATTCATGATTCAATTCATGATTCATGATTCAATTCATGATTCATGATTCATGATTTATGATTCAATTCATGATTTATGATTTAATTCATGATTCATGATTCGATTCATGATTCATGATTGAATTCATGATTCGTGATTCATGATTCAATTCATGATTCATTATTCATGATTCAATTCATGATTCAATTCATGATTCATTATTCAATTCATGATTCATGATTCAATTCATGATTCGATTCATGATTCGATTTATGATTCATGATTCATGATTCGATTTATGATTTATGATTCATGATTCAATTCAAGATTTAATTCATGATTCGATTCATGATTCATGAATAAATTCATGATTCAATTCATGATTCATGATTCATGATTCATAATTCAAATTATGATTCATGATTTATGATTTAATTCATGATTCATGATTCATTATTCATGATTCAATTCATGATTCAATTCATGATTCGATTCATGATTCATGATTCATGATTTGATTCAAGATTCATGATTCAATTCATGATTCAAAATTCATGGATCATGATTCAATTCATGATTCATAATTCATGATTCATGATTAGATTTATGATTCTTGATTCATGATTCATGATTTATGATTCAATTCATGATTCATAATTCATGATTCATGATTAATGATTAATGATTCAATTCATGATTCATGATTCAAATCATGATTCATGATTCAATTCATGATTCATGATTTAATTCATGATTCATGATTCAATTCATGATTCATGATTCAATTCATGATTCATGATTTAATTCATGATTCATGATTCGATTCATGATTCAATTAATGATTCGATTCATGATTCATGATTCAATTCATGATTCATGATTCATGATTTAATTCATGATTCATGATTCGATTCATCATTCATGATTCGATTCATGATTCATGATTTAATTGATGATTCATGATTTATGATTCAATTCATGATTCATGATTCAATTCATGATTCATGATTCAATTCATGATTCATGATTCAATTCATGATTAAGGATTCAATTCATGATTCATGATTTATGATTCAATTCATGATTCATGATTCAATTTATGATTCATGATTCATAATTCATGATTCATGATTCAATTCATGATTCATGATTCAATTCATGATTCATGATTCATGATTTATGATTCAATTCATGATTTATGATTTAATTCATGATTCATGATTCGATTCATGATTCATGATTGAATTCATGATTCATGATTCAATTCATGATTCAATTCATGATTCATGATTCAATTTATGATTCATGATTCATGATCCAATTCATGATTCATGATTCGATTCATGATTCATGATTGAATTCATGATTCATGATTCATGATTCAATTCATGATTCAATTCATGATTCATGATTCAATTTATGATTCATGATTCATGATCCAATTCATGATTCATGATTCAATTCATGATTCATGATTCATAATTCATGATTCATGATTCAATTCATGATTCATGATTCAATTCATGATTCATGATTCATGATACATGATTCATGATACATGATTCATGATTTATGATTCAATTCATGATTCAATTCATGATTCAATTTATGATTCATGATTCATGATTTATGATTCAATTCATGATTCATGATATGATTCATGATTCATGATTCATGATTTCTGATTTCAATTCATGATTCATAAATCATGATTCATGATTCATGATTCATGAATCAATTCATGATTCAATTCATGATTTATGATTCAATTCATGATTCAGGATTCAATTAATGATTCATGATTCATGATTCAATTCATGATTCATGATTCAATTCATGATTCAATTCATGATTCATGATTCATGATTCAATTTATGATTCATGATTCATGATTTAATTCATGATTCATGATTCAATTCATGATTCATGATTCATGATTCATCTTATGATTCATGATTCATGATTTAATTCATGATTCATGATTCAATTCATGATTCATGATTTAATTCATGATTTGATTCATGATTCGATTTATGATTCATGATTCATGATTCGATTTATGATTTATGATTCATGATTCAATTCATGATTTATTTCAAGATTCGATTTATGATTCATGAATCAATTCATGATTCATGAATAAATTCATGATTCAATTAATGATTCATGATTCGATTCATTATTCATGATTCATTTCATGATTCATGATTCATGATTCGATTCATGATTCAATTCATGATTCATGATTCAATTCATGATTCATAATTCAAATCATGATTCGATTCATGATTCGATTCATGATTCAATTCATGATTTGATTCACGATTCATGATTAATGATTTAATTCATGATTCATGATTCGATTCATGATTCATGATTCAATTCATGATTCATGATTCATGATTCAATTCATGATTCAATTCATGATTCATGATTCAATTTATGATTCATGATTCATGATTCAATTCATGATCCATGATTCAATTCATGATTCAGGATTCAATTCATGATTCGTGATTCATGATTCAATTCATGATTCATTATTCATGATTCAATTCATGATTCAATTCATGATTCATTATTCAATTCATGATTCATGATTCAATTCATGATTCGATTCATGATTCGATTTATGATTCATGATTCATGATTCGATTTATGATTTATGATTCATGATTCAATTCAAGATTTAATTCATGATTCGATTCATGATTCATGAATAAATTCATGATTCAATTCATGATTCATGATTCATGATTCATAATTCAAATTATGATTCATGATTTATGATTTAATTCATGATTCATGATTCATTATTCATGATTCAATTCATGATTCAATTCATGATTCAATTCATGATTCATGATTCATGATTCATGATTTGATTCAAGATTCATGATTCAATTCATGATTCAAAATTCATGATTCATGATTTATGATTCAATTCATGATTCATAATTCATGATTCATGATTAATGATTAATGATTCAATTCATGATTCATGATTCAAATCATGATTCATGATTCAATTCATGATTCATGATTTAATTCATGATTCATGATTCAATTCATGATTCATGATTCAATTCATGATTCATGATTTAATTCATGATTCATGATTCGATTCATGATTCAATTAATGATTCGATTCATGATTCATGATTCAATTCATGATTCATGATTCATGATTAAATTCATGATTCATGATTCAATTTATGATTCATGATTCATAATTCATGATTCATGATTCAATTCATGATTCATGATTCATGATTTATGATTCAATTCATGATTTATGATTTAATTCATGATTCATGATTCGATTCATGATTCATGATTGAATTCATGATTCGTGATTCATGATTCAATTCATGATTCATTATTCATGATTCAATTCATGATTCAATTCATGATTCATTATTCAATTCATGATTCATGATTCAATTCATGATTCGATTCATGATTCGATTTATGATTCATGATTCATGATTCGATTTATGATTTATGATTCATGATTCAATTCAAGATTTAATTCATGATTCGATTCATGATTCATGAATAAATTCATGATTCAATTCATGATTCATGATTCATGATTCATAATTCAAATTATGATTCATGATTTATGATTTAATTCATGATTCATGATTCATTATTCATGATTCAATTCATGATTCAATTCATGATTCAATTCATGATTCATGATTCATGATTCATGATTTGATTCAAGATTCATGATTCAATTCATGATTCAAAATTCATGGATCATGATTCAATTCATGATTCATAATTCATGATTCATGATTAGATTTATGATTCTTGATTCATGATTCATGATTTATGATTCAATTCATGATTCATAATTCATGATTCATGATTAATGATTAATGATTCAATTCATGATTCATGATTCAAATAATGATTCATGATTCAATTCATGATTCATGATTTAATTCATGATTCATGATTCAATTCATGATTCATGATTCAATTCATGATTCATGATTTAATTCATGATTCATGATTCGATTCATGATTCAATTAATGATTCGATTCATGATTCATGATTCAATTCATGATTCATGATTCATGATTCAATTCATGATTCATGATTCATGATTAAATTCATGATTCATGATTCAATTTATGATTCATGATTCATAATTCATGATTCATGATTCAATTCATGATTCATGATTCAATTCATGATTCATGATTCATGATTTATGATTCAATTCATGATTTATGATTTAATTCATGATTCATGATTCGATTCATGATTCATGATTGAATTCATGATTCATGATTCATGATTCAATTCATGATTCAATTCATGATTCATGATTCAATTTATGATTCATGATTCATGATCCAATTCATGATTCATGATTCGATTCATGATTCATGATTGAATTCATGATTCATGATTAATGATTCAATTCATGATTCAATTAATGATTCATGATTCAATTTATGATTCATGATTCATGATCCAATTCATGATTCATGATTCAATTCATGATTCATGATTCATAATTCATGATTCATGATTCAATTCATGATTCATGATTCAATTCATGATTCATGATTCATGATACATGATTCATGATACATGATTCATGATTTATGATTCAATTCATGATTCAATTCATGATTCAATTTATGATTCATGATTCATGATTTATGATTCAATTCATGATTCATGATATGATTCATGATTCATGATTTCTGATTTCAATTCATGATTCATAAATCATGATTCATGATTCAATTCATGATTCATGATTCATGATTCAATTCATGATTCAATTCATGATTTATGATTCAATTCATGATTCAGGATTCAATTAATGATTCATGATTCATGATTCAATTCATGATTCATGATTCAATTCATGATTCAATTCATGATTCATGATTCATGATTCAATTTATGATTCATGATTCATGATTTAATTCATGATTCATGATTCAATTCATGATTCATGATTCATGATTCATCTTATGATTCATGATTCATGATTTAATTCATGATTCATGATTCAATTCATGATTCATGATTTAATTCATGATTTGATTCATGATTCGATTTATGATTCATGATTCATGATTCGATTTATGATTTATGATTCATGATTCAATTCATGATTTATTTCAAGATTCGATTTATGATTCATGAATCAATTCATGATTCATGAATAAATTCATGATTCAATTAATGATTCATGATTCGATTCATTATTCATGATTCATTTCATGATTCATGATTCATGATTCGATTCATGATTCAATTCATGATTCATGATTCAATTCATGATTCATAATTCAAATCATGATTCGATTCATGATTCGATTCATGATTCAATTCATGATTTGATTCACGATTCATGATTAATGATTTAATTCATGATTCATGATTCGATTCATGATTCATGATTCAATTCATGATTCATGATTCATGATTCAATTCATGATTCATGATTCAATTTATGATTCATGATTCATGATTCAATTCATGATCCATGATTCAATTCATGATTCAGGATTCAATTCATGATTCGTGATTCATGATTCAATTCATGATTCATTATTCATGATTCAATTCATGATTCAATTCATGATTCATTATTCAATTCATGATTCATGATTCAATTCATGATTCGATTCATGATTCGATTTATGATTCATGATTCATGATTCGATTTATGATTTATGATTCATGATTCAATTCAAGATTTAATTCATGATTCGATTCATGATTCATGAATAAATTCATGATTCAATTCATGATTCATGATTCATGATTCATAATTCAAATTATGATTCATGATTTATGATTTAATTCATGATTCATGATTCATTATTCATGATTCAATTCATGATTCAATTCATGATTCAATTCATGATTCATGATTCATGATTCATGATTTGATTCAAGATTCATGATTCAATTCATGATTCAAAATTCATGGATCATGATTCAATTCATGATTCATAATTCATGATTCATGATTAGATTTATGATTCTTGATTCATGATTCATGATTTATGATTCAATTCATGATTCATAATTCATGATTCATGATTAATGATTAATGATTCAATTCATGATTCATGATTCAAATCATGATTCATGATTCAATTCATGATTCATGATTTAATTCATGATTCATGATTCAATTCATGATTCATGATTTAATTCATGATTCATGATTCGATTCATGATTCAATTAATGATTCGATTCATGATTCATGATTCAATTCATGATTCATGATTCATGATTCAATTCATGATTCATGATTCATGATTAAATTCATGATTCATGATTTATATCATGATTCATGATTAAATTCATGATTCATGATTTAATTCATGATTAATTATTCGATTCATGATTCATGATTCAATTCATAATTCAATTCATGATTCATGATTCGATTCATGATTCAATTCATGATTCATGATTCGATTCATGATTCATGATTCAATTCATGCTTCAATTCATGATTCATGATTCATAATTCATGATTCATAATTCATGATTCATGATTCAATTCATGATTCATGACTCAATTCATGATTCGATTCATGATTCAATTCATGATTCGATTCATGATTCATTATTCAATTCATGATTCATGATTCGATTCATAATTCATGATTCGATTCATGATTCCTGGTTCGATTCATGATTCATGATTCATGATTCAATTCATGATTCATGATATGATTCATGATTTGATTTATGATTCATGATTCAATTCATGATTCGATTTATGATTCATGATTCAATTCATGATTTATGATTCACGATTCAATTCATGATTCATGATTCAATTCATGATTCATGATTCAATTCATGATTCATAATTCAATTCATGATTCGATTCATGATTCGATTCATGATTTGATTCATGATTCATGATTCATGATTCAATTCATGATTCATGATTCATGATTCAATTCATGATTCATGATTCGATTCATGATTCATGATTCATGATTCAATTCATGATTCATGATTCATGATTCATTATTCATGATTCAATTCATGATTCAGGATTCAATTCATGATTCAGGATTCAATTCATGATTCATGATTCATGATTCAATTTATGATTCATGATTCAATTTATGATTCATGATTCATGATTCAATTCATGATTTAGGATTCATGATTCAATTCATGATTCAATTCATGTTTCATGATTCATGATTTAATTCATGATTCATAATTCATGATTCATGATTCAATTCATGATTCATGATTCAATTCATGATTCGATTCATGATTCAATTCATGATTCATGATTCAATTCATGATTCGATTCATGATTCGATTTATGATTCATGATTCATGATTCGATTTATGATTCATGATTCAATTCATGATTAAATTCATGATTCGATTCATGATTCATGAATCAATTCATGATTCATGAATCAATTCATGATTGAATTCATGATTCATGATTGAATTCATGATTCGATTCATGATTCATGATTCATAAATCAATTCATGATTCATGATTCGATTCATGATTCATGATTCAATTTATGATTCATGATTCATTATTTATGATTCAATTCATGATTCATGATTCAATTCATGATTCATGATTCATGATTCATAAATCAATTCATGATTCATGATTCGATTCATGATTCATGATTCATGATTCAATTTATGATTCATGATTCCTAATTCCTAATTCATGATTCATAATTCAATTCATGATTAATGATTCATGATTCAATTCATGATTCATGATTTGGTTCATGATTCATGATTCAATTTATGATTCATGATACATGATTTATGATTCAATTTAAGATTCAGGATTCAATTCATGATTTAATTAATGATTCATGATTCATGATTTATGATTCAATGCATGATTCATAATTCGTGATTCAATTCATGATTCAGGATTCGATTCATGATTCGATTAATGATTCAATTCGTGATTTGATTCATAATTCATGATTCGATTCATGAATTATGATTCATGATTCCATTCATGATTCATGATTCAATTCATGATTCAATTCATGATTCATTATTCAATTCATGATTCAATTCATGATTTATGATTCATGATTCGATTCATGATTCATGTTTCCTTTCATGATTCTTGTTTCATTTAATGATTCATGTTTCATTTCATGATTCATGATTCGATTCATGATTCATGATTTGATTCATGATTCATGATTCATGATTTAGGATTCGATTCATGATTCATGATTCAATTCATGATTTTTGATTCATGGTACAATTCATGATTCAATTCATGATTCATGATACAATTCATTATTCATGATTCATGATTTATGATTCAGTTCATATTTCATAATTCATGATTCATGATTCAATTCATGATTCATGATTTATGATTCAATTTATGATTCATGATTCAAAATTCATGATTCATGATTCAATTAATGATTCATGATTCAATTTATGATTTGATTCATGATTCAATTTATGATTCGATTCATTGATGATTCACTATTCATGATTTGATTCATGATTCATGATTCGATTCATGATTCATGCTTCAATTTATGATTCATGATTCATGATTCATGATTCATGATTCAATTCATGATTCAAATCATGATTCATGATTCATGATTCAATTTATGATTCATGATTCATGATTCAATTTATGAATCCTGATACATGATTTATGATTCAATTTAAGATTCAGGATTCAATTCATGATTTAATTAATGATTCATGATTCATGATTTATGATTCAATGCATGATTCATAATTCATGATTCATGATGCAATTCATGATTCATAATTCGTGATTCATTTCATGATTCAGGATTCAATTCATGATTCGATTAATGATTCAATTTGTGATTTGATTCATGATTCATGATTCGATTCATGAATTATGATTCATGATTCAATTCATGATTCATGATTCAATTCATGATTCAATTCATGATTTATGATTCAATTCATGATTCAATTCATGATTTATGATTCATGATTCGATTCATGATTCATGTTTCCTTTCATGATTCTTGTTTCATTTAATGATTCATGTTTCATTTCATGATTCATGATTCATGATTCGATTTATGATTCATGATTCATGATTTATGATTCAATTCATAATTCATGATTCGATTCATAATTCATGATTTGATTCATGATTTAGGATTCGATTCCTGATTCATGATTCAATTCATGATTTTTGATTCATGGTACAATTCATGATTCAATTCATGATTCATGATACAATTCATTATTCATGATTCATGATTTATGATTCAATTCATATTTCATGATTCATGATTCAATTCATGATTCATGATTTATGATTCAATTTATGATTCATGATATAAAATTCATGATTCATGATTCAATTCATGATTCATGATACATGATTCAATTCATAATTCATGATTCAATTCATGATTTGATTCATGATTCAATTTATGATTCGATTCATGATTTGATTCACTATTCATGATTTGATTCATGATTCATGATTCGATTCATGATTCATGCTTCAATTTATGATTCATGATTCATGATTCATGATTCATGATTCAATTCATGATTCAAATCATGATTCATGATTCATGATTCATGATTCAATTCATGATTCATGATTCATGATTCATGATTCAATTCATGATTCATGATTCAATTCATGATTCATGATTCGATTCATGATTTATGATTCATTTCATGATTCATGATTCATTTCATGATTCATTTCATGATTCATGATTCAATTCATGATTCATGATTCGATTCATGATTCAATTCATGATTCATGATTCAATTCATGATTCAATTCACGATTCAATTCATGATTTATGATTCATGATTCAATTAATGATTCAATTCACGATTCAATTCATGATTTATGATTCATGATTCAATTTATGATTCATGATACATGATTTATGATTCAATTTAAGATTCAGGATTCAATTCATGATTTAATTAATGATTCATGATTCATGATTTATGATTCAATGCATGATTCATAATTCATGATTCATGATGCAATTCATGATTCATAATTCGTGATTCAATTCATGATTCAGGATTCGATTCATGATTCGATTAATGATTCAATTCGTGATTTGATTCATGATTCATGATTCGATTCATGAATTATGATTAATGATTCAATTCATGATTCATGATTCAATTCATGATTCATGATTCAATTCATGATTCATGATTTATGATTCAATTCATGATTCATGATTCATGATTTATGATTCAATTCATGATTCGATTCATGATTCATGATTTATGATTCAATTCATAATTCATGATTCAATTCATGATTCAATTCATGATTCATGATTCATGATTCATGATTCAAATCATAATTCATAATTCATGATTCAATTCATGATTCATGATTCACTATTCATGATTCAATTCATGATTCATGATTCATGATTCATGATTCAAGTCATCATTCATGATTTATGATTCAATTCATGATTCGATTCAAGATTCATGATTCAATTCATCATTCATGATTTATGATTCAATTCATGATTCAGTTTATGATTCATGATTCATGATTTATGTTTGAATTCATGATTCATGATTCAATTCATGATTCATGATTCAATTCATTATTCAATTCATGATTCATGATTCAATTCATGATTCGATTCATGATTTGATTCATGATTTGATTCATGATTCAATTCATGATTCATGACTCATGATTCAATTCATGATTCATGATTCATGATTCAATTCATGATTCATGATTCAATTCATGATTCATAATTCAATTCATGATTCATGATTTAATTCAAGATTCATGATTCAATTCATGATTCATGATTCATGATTCGATTCATGATTCATGATTCGATTCATGATTCATGATTCAATTCATGATTCAAATCATGATTCATGATTCAATTTATGATTCATGATTCAATTCATGATTCATGATGCAATTCATGATTCATAATTCGTGATTCAATTCATGATTCAGGATTCGATTCATGATTCGATTAATGATTCAATTCGTGATTTGATTCATGATTCATGATTCGATTCATGAATTATGATTAATGATTCAATTCATGATTCATGATTCAATTCATGATTCATGATTCAATTCATGATTCATGATTTATGATTCAATTCATGATTCATGATTCATGATTTATGATTCAATTCATGATTCGATTCATGATTCATGATTTATGATTCAATTCATAATTCATGATTCAATTCATGATTCAATTCATGATTCATGATTCATGATTCATGATTCAAATCATAATTCATAATTCATGATTCAATTCATGATTCATGATTCACTATTCATGATTCAATTCATGATTCATGATTCATGATTCATGATTCAAGTCATCATTCATGATTTATGATTCAATTCATGATTCGATTCAAGATTCATGATTCAATTCATCATTCATGATTTATGATTCAATTCATGATTCAGTTTATGATTCATGATTCATGATTTATGTTTGAATTCATGATTCATGATTCAATTCATGATTCATGATTCAATTCATTATTCAATTCATGATTCATGATTCAATTCATGATTCGATTCATGATTTGATTCATGATTTGATTCATGATTCAATTCATGATTCATGACTCATGATTCAATTCATGATTCATGATTCATGATTCAATTCATGATTCATGATTCAATTCATGATTCATAATTCAATTCATGATTCATGATTTAATTCAAGATTCATGATTCAATTCATGATTCATGATTCATGATTCGATTCATGATTCATGATTCGATTCATGATTCATGATTCAATTCATGATTCAAATCATGATTCATGATTCAATTTATGATTCATGATTCAATTCATGATTCATGATTTAATTCATGATTCATGATTAAATTCATGATTCATGATTTTATTCATGATTCATGATTCGATTCATGATTCATGATTCAATTCATGATTCGATTCATGATTCTTGATTCTTGATTCATGATTCGATTCATGATTCATGATTTAATTCAAGATTCATGATTCAATTCATGATTCATGATTCATGATTCATGATTCGATTCATGATTCATGATTCGATTCATGATTTATGATTCAATTCATGATTCAAATCATGATTCATGATTCAATTTATGATTCATGATTCAATTCATGATTCATGATTTAATTCATGATTCATGATTAAATTCATGATTCATGATTCATGATTTTATTCATGATTCATGATTCGATTCATGATTCATGATTCAATTCATGATTCGATTCATGATTCATGATTCTTGATTCATGATTCGATTCATGATTCCTGATTCGATTCATGATTCTTGATTCATGATTCGATTCATGATTCATGATTCATGATTCGATTCATGATTCCTGATTCGATTCATGATTCTTGATTCATGATTCGATTCATGATTCATGATTCATGGTTCATGATTCATGATTCAATTCATGATTCATGATTCATGATTCATGATTTGATTCATGATTCATGATTCATGATTCGATTTATGATTCATGATTCAATTCATGATTCATGATTCAATTCATGATTTATGATTCATGATTCAATTCATGATTCATGATTCATAATTCAATTCATGATTCGATTCATGATTCGAATCATGATTCATGATTTAATTCATGATTCATTATTCGATTCATGATTCATGATTCATGATTCAATTCATGATTCATGATTCATGATTCAATTCATGATTCAGGATTCAATTCATGATTCAGGATTCAATTCATGATTCATGATTCAATTTATGATTCATGATTCAATTTATGAATCAATTCATGATTCATGATTCATGATTCAATTCATGATTCATGATTCGATTCATGATTCAATTCATGATTCATGATTCTATTCATGATTCAATTTATGATTCATGATTCAATTCATGATTCATGATTCTATTCATGATTCAATTTATGATTCATGATTCATGATTTATGATTCAGTTCATGATTCATGATTCATGATTCATGATTTATGATTCATGATTTATGATTCATGATTTATGATTCATAATTCATGATTCATGATTCAATTCATGATTCATGATTCAATTCATGATTTAATTAATGATTCGATTCATGTTTCATGCTTCAATTCATGATTCATGATTCAATTTATAAATTATGATTCAATTCATGATTCGTGATTCATGATTCAATTCATGATTCATAATTCATGATTCATGATTCAATTTATGATTCATGATTCATGATTCATGATTCAATTCATGATTTATAATTCATGATTCATGATTCGATTCATGATTCATGATTCATGATTTGATTCATGATTCATGATTCATGATTTGATTCATGATTCCTTATTCGATTCATGATTCTTGATCCATGATCGATTCATGATTCATGATTCAATTCATGATTCATGATTCAATTCATGATTTATGATTCAATTTAAGATTCAATTCATGATTCATGATTGATGATTTATGATTCAATTCATGATTCATGATTCAATTCATGATTCAATTCATGATTCATGATTCAATTCATGATTCATGATTCAATTCATGAATCATAATTCAATTCATGATTCAATTCATGATTCATGATTCAATTCTTGATTCATGATTCATGATTTATGATTCAATTCATAATTCATGATTTAATTCATGATTCAATTAATGATTCATGATTCAATTCATGATTCACAATTCATGATTCATTATTCTATTCATGATTTAATTTATGATTCATGATTCATGATTTATGATTCAATTCATGATTCATGATTCATGATTCATGATTTATGATTCATGATTTATGATTCATGATTTATGATTCATAATTCATGATTCATGATTCAATTCATGATTCATGTTTCATGCTTAAATTCATGATTCATGATTCAATTTATGAACTATGATTCAATTCATGATTCGTGATTCATGATTCAATTCATGATTCATCATTCATGATTCATGATTCAATTCATGATTCATAATTCATGATTCATGATTCAATTCATGATTCATAATTCATGATTCATGATACGATTCATGATTCAAGATTCATGATTCAATTCATGATTCATAATTCAATTCATGATTTGATTCATGCTTTGATTCATGATTCATGATTCATGATTCGATTTATGTTTCATGCTTCAATTCATGATTCATTATTCAATTCATGAATTATGATTCAATTCATGAATTATGATTTAATTCATGATTCATGATTCAATTCATGATTCTTAATTCATGATTCATGATTCAATTCAGGATTCATAATTCATGATTCATGATTCAATTCATGATTCATAATTCATGATTCATGATTCGATTCATGATTCATGATTCGATTCGTTATTCATGATTCATGATTCAATTCATTATTCAGTTCATGATTCATGATTCGATTCATGATTCATGATTCAAGATTCGATTCATGATTCCTGATACGATTCATGATTCTTGATTCATGATTCGACTCATGATTCATGATTCATGATTCATGATTCATGATTCGATTCATGATTCTATTCATGATTCATGATTCATGATTCAATTCATTATTCAGTTCATGATTCATGATTCGATTCATGATTCATGATTCAAGATTCGATTCATGATTCCTGATACGATTCATGATTCTTGATTCATGATTCGACTCATGATTCATGATTCATGATTCATGATTCATGATTCGATTCATGATTCTATTCATGATTCATGATTCATGATTCGATTTATGATTCATGATTCAATTCATGATTCATGATTCATGATTCAATTCATGATTTATGATTCATGATTCAATTCATGATTCATGATTCAATTCATGATTCAAAATTCAATTCATGATTCGATTCATGATTCGATTCATGATTCATGATTCATCTCATGATTCGTGATTCGATTCATGATTCATGATTTATGATTCAATTCATGATTCATGATTTATGATTCAATTCATGATTCATGATTCATGATTCATGATTCAATTCATGATTCAGGATTCAATTCATGATTCAGGATTGAATTCATGATTCATGATTCAATTTATGATTCATGATTCAATTTATGATTCATGATTCATGATTCAATTCATGATTCATGATTCAATTCATGATTCATGATTTGATTCATGATTCATGATTCAATTCATGATTCATGATTCATGATTCAATTCATGATTCATGATTCATGATTCAATTCATGATTCAATTCATGATTCATGATTCAATTCATGATTTATGATTCAATTTATGATTCAATTCATGATTCATGATTGATGATTTATGATTCAATTCATGATTCATGATTCAATTCATGATTCATGATTCAATTCATGATTCATGATTCAATTCATGAATCATGGTTCAATTCATGATTCAATTCATGATTCATGATTTATGATTCAATTCATAATTCATGATTTAATTCATGATTCAATTAATGATTCATGATTCATGATTCAATTCATGAATCACAATTCATGATTCATGATTCTATTCATGATTTAATTTATGATTCATGATTCATGATTTATGATTCAATTCATGATTCATGATTCATGATTCATGATTTATGATTCATGATTTATGATTCATGATTTATGATTCATAATTCATGATTCATGATTCAATTCATGATTCATGTTTCATGCTTCAATTCATGATTCATGATTCAATTTATGAACTATGATTCAATTCATGATTCGTGATTCATGATTCAATTCATGATTCATCATTCATGATTCATGATTCAATTCATGATTCATAATTCATGATTCATGATTCAATTCATGATTCATAATTCATGATTCATGATACGATTCATGATTCAAGATTCATGATTCAATTAATGATTCATAATTCAATTCATGATTTGATTCATGCTTTGATTCATGATTCATGATTCATGATTCGATTCATGTTTCATGCTTCAATTCATGATTCATGATTCAATTCATGAATTATGATTCAATTCATGAATTATGATTTAATTCATGATTCATGATTCAATTCATGATTCTTAATTCATGATTCATGATTCAATTCAGGATTCATAATTCATGATTCATGATTCAATTCATGATTCATAATTCATGATTCATGATTCGATTCATGAATCATGATTCATGATTCGATTTGTTATTCATGATTCATGATTCAATTCATTATTCAGTTCATGATTCATGATTCAATTCATGATTCATGATTCAAGATTCGATTCATGATTCCTGATACGATTCATGATTCTTGATTCATGCTTCGACTCATGATTCATGATTCATGATTCATGATTCATGATTCGATTCATGATTCATGATTCGATTCATGATTCATGATTTATAATTCGATTTATGATTCATGATTCAATTCATGATTCATGATTCATGATTCAATTCATGATTTATGATTCATGATTCAATTCATGATTCATGATTCATGATTCAATTCATGATTCATAATTCAATTCATGATTCGATTCATGATTCGATTCATGATTCATGATTCATGATTCATCTCATGATTCATGATTCGATTCATGATTCATGATTTATGATTCAATTCATGATTCATGATTTATGATTCAATTCATGATTCATGATTCATGATTCAATTCATGATTCAGGATTCAATTCATGATTCAGGATTGAATTCATGATTCATGATTCAATTTATGATTCATGATTCAATTTATGATTCATGATTCATGATTCAATTCATGATTCATGATTCAATTCATGATTCATGATTCATGATTCAATTCATGATTCATGATTCATGATTCAATTCATGATTCAATTCATGATTCATGATTCAATTCATGATTCATGATTCAATTCATGATTCATGATTTAATTCATGATTCAATTCATGATTCATTATTCATGATTCAATTCATGATTCAATTCATGATTCATGATTCATGATTCGATTCATGATTTATGATTCATTTCATGATTCATGATTCATCTCATGATTCATGATTCGATTCATGATTCATGATTTATGATTCAATTCATGATTCATGATTCGATTCATGATTCATGATTTATGATTCAATTCATGATTCATGATTCGATCCATGACTCATGATTCATGATTCAATTCATGATTCATGATTCAATTCATGATTCAATTCAGGATTCATAATTCATGATTCAATTTATGATTCATGATTCATGATTCAATTCATGATTCATGATTCAATTCATGATTCAATTCATGATTCATGATTCAATTCATAATTCATAATTCATGATTCATGATTCAATTCATGATTCAATACATGATTCGATTCATGATTCAATTCATGATTTATGATTCAATTCATGATTCGATTCATGATTCGATTTATGATTCATGATTCATGATTCGATTTATGATTTATGATTCATGATTCAATTCATGATTCATGAATCAATTCATGATTCAATTCATGATTCATGATTCAATTCATGATTCGATTCATGATTCATGATTCATAATTCAATTCATGATTCATGATTCGATTCATGATTCATGATTGATGATTCAATTTATGATTCATGATTCATAATTTATGATTCAATTCATGATTCAATTCATGATTCATGATTCATGATTCAATTCATGATTCATAAATCATGATTCATGATGCAATTCATGATTCAGGATTCAATTCATGATTCAGGATTCAATTCATGATTCGATTCATAATTCAATTCGTGATTTGATTCATGATTTATTTCGTGATTTGATTCATGATTCATGATTCATGATTCGATTCATGAATTATGATTCATGCTTCAATTCATGATTCATGATTCAATTCATGATTCAATTCATGATTCAATTCATGATACATGATTTATGATTCATGATTCGATTCATGATTCATGATTCATTTTATGATTCATGATTCATGATTCGATTCATGATTCGATTCATGATTTAATTCATGATTCATGATTTATGATTCAATTCATGATTCAATTCATGATTCATGATTCAATTTATGATTCATGATTCATGATTCAATTCATGATTCATGATTCAATTCATGATTCATGATTCAATTCATGATTCATGATTCATGATTCATGATTCAATTCATGATTCATGATTTGTGATTCAATTCATGATTTAATTCATGATTCAATTAATGATTCATGATTCATGATTCAATTCATGATTCATAATTCATGATTCATGATTCAATTCATGATTCATGATTCACTATTCATGATTCATGATTCAATTCATGATTCATGATTCAATTTATGATTCATGATTCAATTCATGATTCAATTCATGATTCATGATTCAATTCATGATTCATGATTTATGATTCAATTCATGATTCATGATTCAATTCATGATTCATGATTCATGATTAAATTCATGATTCGATTCATGATTCATGAATCAATTCATGATTCATGAATCAATTCATGATTCAATTCATGATTCATGATTCAATTCATGATTCGATTCATGATTCATGATTCATAATTCAATTCATGATTCATGATTCATGATTCGATTCATGATTCATGATTCAATTTATGATTCATGATTCATAATTTATGATTCAATTCATGATTCAATTCATGATTCATGATTCATGATTCAATTCATGATTCATAAATCATGATTCATGATGCAATTCATAATTCAGGATTCAATTCATGATTCAGGATTCAATTCATGATTCGATTCATAATTCAATTCGGGATTTGATTCATGATTTATTTCGTGATTTGATTCATGATTCATGATTCATGATTCGATTCATGAATTATGATTCATGCTTCAATTCATGATTCATGATTCAATTCATGATTCAATTCATGATTCAATTCATGATTCATGATTTATGATTCATGATTCGATTCATGATTCATGATTCATTTTATGATTCATGATTCATGATTCATGATTTGATTCATGATTTGATTCATGATTCATGATTCAATTCATGATTCATGATTCAATTCATGATTCATGATTCAATTCATGATTCATGATTCATGATTCGATTCATGATTCATGATTTAATTCATGATTCATGATTTATGATTCATGATTCGATTCATGATTCATGATTCAATTCATGATTCATGATTCATGATTCGATTCATGATTCATGATTTAATTCATGATTCATGATTTATGATTCATGATTCGATTCATGATTCATGATTCATTTTATGATTCATGATTCATGATTCATGATTTGATTCATGATTCGATTCATGATTCATGATTCAATACATGATTCGATTCATGATTCAATTCATGATTCATGATTCAATTCATGATTCGATTCATGATTCGATTTATGATTCATGATTCATGATTCGATTTATGATTTATGATTCATGATTCAATTCATGATTCATGAATCAATTCATGATTCAATTCATGATTCATGATTCAATTCATGATTCGATTCATGATTCATGATTCATAATTCAATTCATGATTCATGATTCATGATTCGATTCATGATTCATGATTGATGATTCAATTTATGATTCATGATTCATAATTTATGATTCAATTCATGATTCAATTCATGATTCGATTCATAATTCAATTCGTGATTTGATTCATGATTTAATTCATGATTCATGATTTATGATTCATGATTCGATTCATGATTCATGATTCATTTTATGATTCATGATTCATGATTCATGATTTGATTCATGATTCGATTCATGATTCATGATTCAATACATGATTCGATTCATGATTCAATTCATGATTCATGATTCGATTCATGATTCGATTTATGATTCATGATTCATGATTCGATTTATGATTTATGATTCATGATTCAATTCATGATTCATGAATCAATTCATGATTCAATTCATGATTCATGATTCAATTCATGATTCGATTCATGATTCATGATTCATAATTCAATTCATGATTCATGATTCGATTCATGATTCATGATTGATGATTCAATTTATGATTCATGATTCATAATTTATGATTCAATTCATGATTCAATTCATGATTCATGATTCATGATTCATGATTCAATTCATGATTCATAAATCATGATTCATGATGCAATTCATGATTCAGGATTCAATTCATGATTCAGGATTCAATTCATGATTCGATTCATAATTCAATTCGTGATTTGATTCATGATTTATTTCGTGATTTGATTCATGATTCATGATTCATGATTCGATTCATGAATTATGATTCATGATTCAATTCATGATTCATGATTCAATTCATGATTCAATTCATGATTCAATTCATGATACATGATTTATGATTCATGATTCGATTCATGATTCATGATTCATTTTATGATTCATGATTCCTGATTTGATTCATGATTCGATTCATGATTCATGATTCAATTCATGATTCATGATTCAATTCATGATTCATGATTCGATTCATGATTCGATTCATGATTTAATTCATGATTCATGATTTATGATTCAATTCATGATTCAATTCATGATTCAATTCATGATTCAATTCATGATTCAATTTATGATTCATGATTCATGATTCAATTCATGATTCATGATTCAATTCATGATTCATGATTCAATTCATGATTCATGATTCATGATTTGTGATTCAAATTATAATTCATGATTCAATTCATGATTCATAATTCAATTCATGATTCATGATTCAATTCATGATTCATGATTCATGATTCAATTCATGATTCATGATTTGTGATTCAATTCATAATTCATGATTCAATTAATGATTCATGATTCATGATTCAATTCATGATTCATAATTCATGATTCATGATTCAATTCATGATTCATGATTCACTATTCATGATTCATGATTCAATTCATGATTCATGATTCAATTTATGATTCATGATTCATGATTCAATTCATGATTCAATTCATGATTCATGATTCAATTCATGATTCATGATTCATGATTTATGATTCAATTCATGATTCATGATTCAATTCATGATTCATGATTCATGATTAAATTCATGATTCGATTCATGATTCATGAATCAATTCATGATTCATGAATCAATTCATGATTCAATTCATGATTCATGATTCAATTCATGATTCGATTCATGATTCATGATTCATAATTCAATTCATGATTCATGATTCGATTCATGATTCATGATTCATGATTCAATTTATGATTCATGATTCATAATTTATGATTCAATTCATGATTCAATTCATGATTCATGATTCATGATTCAATTCATGATTCATAAATCATGATTCATGATGCAATTCATGATTCAGGATTCAATTCATGATTCAGGATTCAATTCATGATTCGATTCATAATTCAATTCGGGATTTGATTCATGATTTATTTCGTGATTTGATTCATGATTCATGATTCAATTTATGATTCATGATTCATGATTCAATTCATGATTCAATTCATGATTCATGATTCAATTCATGATTCATGATTCATGATTTATGATTCAATTCATGATTCATGATTCAATTCATGATTCATGATTCATGATTAAATTCATGATTCGATTCATGATTCATGAATCAATTCATGATTCAATTCATGATTCATGATTCAATTCATGATTCGATTCATGATTCATGATTCATAATTCAATTCATGATTCATGATTCATGATTCGATTCATGATTCATGATTGATGATTCAATTTATGATTCATGATTCATAATTTATGATTCAATTCATGATTCATCATTCATGATTCATGATTCAATTCATGATTCATAAATCTTGATTCATGATGCAATTCATAATTCAGGATTCAATTCATGATTCAGGATTCAATTCATGATTCGATTCATAATTCAATTCGGGATTTGATTCATGATTTATTTCGTGATTTGATTCATGATTCATGATTCATGATTCGATTCATGAATTATGATTCATGCTTCAATTCATGATTCATGATTCAATTCATGATTCAATTCATGATTCAATTCATGATTCATGATTTATGATTCATGATTCGATTCATGATTCATGATTCATTTTATGATTCATGATTCATGATTTGATTCATGATTTGATTCATGATTCATGATTCAATTCATGATTCATGATTCATGATTCAATTCATGATTCATGATTCGATTCATGATTCATGATTTAATTCATGATTCATGATTTATGATTCATGATTCGATTCATGATTCATGATTCATTTTATGATTCATGATTCATGATTCATGATTTGATTCATGATTCGATTCATGATTCATGATTCAATACATGATTCGATTCATGATTCAATTCATGATTCATGATTCAATTCATGATTCGATTCATGATTCGATTATGATTCATGATTCATGATTCGATTTATGATTTATGATTCATGATTCAATTCATGATTCATGAATCAATTCATGATTCAATTCATGATTCATGATTCAATTCATGATTCGATTCATGATTCATGATTCATAATTCAATTCATGATTCATGATTCATGATTCGATTCATGATTCATGATTGATGATTCAATTTATGATTCATGATTCATAATTTATGATTCAATTCATGATTCAATTCATAATTCATGATTCATGATTCATGATTCAATTCATGATTCAATAAATCATGATTCATGATGCAATTCATGATTCAGGATTCAATTCATGATTCAGGATTCAATTCATGATTCGATTCATAATTCAATTCGTGATTTGATTCAATGATTTAATTCATGATTCATGATTTATGATTCATGATTCGATTCATGATTCATGATTCATTTTATGATTCATGATTCATGATTCATGATTTGATTCATGATTCGATTCATGATTCATGATTCAATACATGATTCGATTCATGATTCAATTCATGATTCATGATTCAATTCATGATTCGATTTTATGATTCATGATTCATGATTCGATTTATGATTTATGATTCATGATTCAATTCATGATTCATGAATCAATTCATGATTCAATTCATGATTCAAGATTCAATTCATGATTCGATTCATGATTCATGATTCATAATTCAATTCATGATTCATGATTCATGATTCGATTCATGATTCATGATTGATGATTCAATTTATGATTCATGATTCATAATTTATGATTCAATTCATGATTCAATTCATGATTCATGATTCATGATTCAATTCATGATTCATAAATCATGATTCATGATGCAATTCATGATTCAGGATTCAATTCATGATTCAGGATTCAATTCATGATTCGATTCATAATTCAATTCGTGATTTGATTCATGATTTATTTTGTGATTTGATTCATGATTCATGATTCATGATTCGATTCATGAATTATGATTCATGCTTCAATTCATGATTCATGATTCAATTCATGATTCAATTCATGATACATGATTTATGATTCATGATTCGATTCATGATTCATGATTCATTTTATGATTCATGATTCATGATTTGATTCATGATTCGATTCATGATTCATGATTCAATTCATGATTCATGATTAATTCATGATTCATGATTTATGATTCAATTCATGATTCAATTCATGATTCATGATTCAATTTATGATTCATGATTCATGATTCAATTCATGATTCAATTCATGATTCATGATTCAATTCATGATTCATGATTTGTGATTCAAATTATAATTCATGATTCAATTCATGATTCATAATTCAATTTATGATTCATGATTCAATTCATGATTCATGATTTGTGATTCAATTCATAATTCATGATTCAATTAATGATTCATGATTCATGATTCAATTCATGATTCATAATTCATGATTCATGATTCAATTCATGATTCATGATTCACTATTCATGATTCATGATTCAATTCATGATTCATGATTCATGATTCATGATTTGATTCAAGATTCATGATTCAATTCATGATTCAAAATTCATGGATCATGATTCAATTCATGATTCATAATTCATGATTCATGATTAGATTTATGATTCTTGATTCATGATTCATGATTTATGATTCAATTCATGATTCATAATTCATGATTCATGATTAATGATTAATGATTCAATTCATGATTCATGATTCAAATCATGATTCATGATTCAATTCATGATTCATGATTTAATTCATGATTCATGATTCAATTCATGATTCATGATTCAATTCATGATTCATGATTTAATTCATGATTCATGATTCGATTCATGATTCAATTAATGATTCGATTCATGATTCATGATTCAATTCATGATTCATGATTCATGATTCAATTCATGATTCATGATTCATGATTAAATTCATGATTCATGATTCAATTTATGATTCATGATTCATAATTCATGATTCATGATTCAATTCATGATTCATGATTCAATTCATGATTCATGATTCATGATTTATGATTCAATTCATGATTTATGATTTAATTCATGATTCATGATTCGATTCATGATTCATGATTGAATTCATGATTCATGATTCATGATTCAATTCCATGATTCAATTCATGATTCATGATTCAATTTATGATTCATGATTCATGATCCAATTCATGATTCATGATTCGATTCATGATTCATGATTGAATTCATGATTCATGATTAATGATTCAATTCATGATTCAATTAATGATTCATGATTCAATTTATGATTCATGATTCATGATCCAATTCATGATTCATTGATTCAATTCATGATTCATGATTCATAATTCATGATTCATGATTCAATTCATGATTCATGATTCAATTCATGATTCATGATTCATGATACATGATTCATGATACATAATTCATGATTTATGATTCAATTCATGATTCAATTCATGATTCAATTTATGATTCATGATTCATGATTTATGATTCAATTCATGATTCATGATATGATTCATGATTCATGATTTCTGATTTCAATTCATGATTCATAAATCATGATTCATGATTCAATTCATGATTCATGATTCATGATTCAATTCATGATTCAAATTCATGATTTATGATTCAATTCATTGATTCATGGATTCAATTAATGATTCATGATTCATGATTCAATTCATGATTCATGATTCAATTCATGATTCAATTCATGATTCATGATTCATGATTCAATTTATGATTCATGATCATGATTTAATTCATGATTCATGATTCAATTCATGATTCATGATTCATGATTCATCTATGATTCATGATTCATGATTTAATTCATGATTCATGATTCCAATTCATGATTCATGATTTAATTCATGATTTGATTCATGATTCGATTTATGATTCATGATTCATGATTCGATTTATGATTTATGATTCATGATTCAATTCATGATTTATTTTCAAGATTCGATTTATGATTCATGAATCAATTCATGATTCATGAATAAATTCATGATTCAATTAATGATTCATGATTCGATTCATTATTCATGATTCATTTCATGATTCATGATTCATGATTCGATTCATGATTCAATTCATGATTCATGATTCAATTCATGATTCATAATTTCAAATCATGATTCGATTCATGATTCGATTCATATTTCAATTCATGATTTGATTCACGATTCCATGATTAATGATTTAATTCATGATTCATGATTCGATCATGATTCATGATTCAATTCATGATTCATGATTCATGATTCAATTCATGATTCATGATTCAATTTATGATTCATGATTCATGAATCAATTCATGATCCATGATTCAATTCATGATTCAGGATTCAATTCATGATTCGTGATTCATGATTCAATTCATGTATTCATTATTCATGATTCAATTCATGATTCAATTCATTGATTCATTATTCAATTCATGATTCATGATTCAATTCATGATTCGATTCATGATTCGATTTATGATTCTTGTTTCATTGATTCGATTTATGATTTATGATTCATGATTCAATTCAAGATTTAATTCATGTATTCGATTCATGATTCATGAATAAATTCATGATTCAATTCATGATTCATGATTCATGATTCATAATTCAAATTATGATTCATGATTTATGATTTAATTCATGATTCATGATTCATTATTCATGATTCAATTCATGATTCAATTCATGATTCAATTCATGATTCATGATTCATGATTCATGATTGATTCAAGATTCATGATTCTATTCATGATTCAAAATTCATGGATCATGATTCAATTCATGATTCATAATTCATGATTCATGATTAGATTTATGATTCTTGATTCATGATTCATGATTTATGATTCAATTCATGATTCATAATTCATGATTCATGATTAATGATTAATGATTCAATTCATGATTCATGATTCAAATCATGATTCATGATTCAATTCATGATTCACTGATTTAATTCATGATTCATGATTCAATTCAATGATTCATGATTTAATTCATGATTCATGATTCGATTAATGATTCAATTAATGATTCGATTCATGATTCATGATTCAATTCATGATTCATGATTCATGATTCAATTCATGATTCATGATTCATGATTAAATTCATGATTCATGATTTATATCATGATTCATGATTAAAATCATGATTCATGATTTAATTCATGATTCATTATTCGATTCATGATTCATGATTCAATTCATAATTCAATTCATGATTCATGATTCGATTCATGATTCAATTCATGATTCATGATTCGATTCATGATTCATGATTCAATTCATAGCTTCAATTCATGATTCATGATTCATAATTCATGATTCATAATTCATGATTCATGATTCAATTCATGATTCATGACATCAATTCATGATTTCGATTCATGATTCAATTCATGATTCGATTTCATGATTCATTATTCAATTCATGATTCATGATTCGATTCATAATTCATGATTCGATTCCATGATTCCTGGTTCGATTCATGATTCATGATTCATGATTCAATTCATGATTCATGATATGATTCATGATTCGATTTATAAGATTCATGTATTCAATCATGATTCGATTTAATGATTCATGATTCAATTCTGATTTATGATTCACGATTCAATTCATGATTCATGATTCAATTCATGATTCAAGATTCAATTCATGATTCATAATTCAATTCATGATTCGATTCATGATTCGATTCATGATTTGGATTCATGATTCATGATTCATGATTCGATTCATGAATTCATGATGTCGATTCATGATTCATGATTCATGATTCAATTCATGATTCATTGATTCATGATTCATTATTCATGATTCAATTCATGATTCAGGATTCAATTCATGATTCAGGGATTCAATTCATGATTCATGATTCATGGATTCAATTTATGATTCATGATTCAATTTATGATTCATGATTCATGATTCAATTCATTGATTTAGGATTCATGATTCAATTCATGATTCAATTCATGTTTCATGATTCATGATTTAATTCATGATTCATAATTCATGATTCATGATTCAATTCATGATTCATGATTCAATTCATGATTCGATTCATGATTCAATTCATGATTCATGATTCAATTCATGATTCGATTCATGATTCGATTTATGATTCATGATTCATGATTCGATTTATGATTCATGATTCAATTCATGATTAAATTAAATTCATGATTCATGAATCAATTCATGATTGAATTCATGATTCATGATTGAATTCATGATTCGATTCATGATTCATGATTCATAAATCAATTCATGATTCATGATTCGATTCATGATTCATGATTCAATTTATGATTCATGATTCATTATTTATGATTCAATTCATGATTCATGATTCAATTCATGATTCATGATTCATGATTCATAAATCAATTCATGATTCATGATTCGATTCATGATTCATGATTCATGATTCAATTTATGATTCATGATTCCTAATTCCTAATTCATGATTCATAATTCAATTCATGATTAATGATTCATGATTCAATTCATGATTCATGATTTGGTTCATGATTCATGATTCAATTTATGATTCATGATACAAGATTTATGATTCAATTAAGATTCAGGATTCAATTCATGATTTAATTAATGATTCATGATTCATGATTTATGATTCAATGCATGATTCATAATTCGTGATTCAATTCATGATTCAGGATTCGATTCATGATTCGATTAATGATTCAATTCGTGATTTGATTCATAATTCATGATTCGATTCATGAATTATGATTCATGATTCCATTCATGATTCATGATTCAATTCATGATTCAATTCATGATTCATTATTCAATTCATGATTCAATTCATGATTTATGATTCATGATTCGATTCATGATTCATGTTTCCTTTCATGATTCTTGTTTCATTTAATGATTCATGTTTCATTTCATGATTCATGATTCGATTCATGATTCATGATTTGATTCATGATTCATGATTCATGATTTAGGGATTCGGATCATGATTCATGATTCAATTCATGATTTTTGATTCATGGTACAATTCATGATTCCAATTCATGATTCATGATACAATTCATTATTCATGATTCATGATTTATGATTCAGTTCATATTTCATAATTCATGATTCATGATTCAATTCATGATTCATGATTTATGATTCAATTTATGATTCATGATTCAAAATTCATGATTCATGATTCAATTAATGATTCATGATTCAATTTATGATTTGATTCATGATTCAATTTATGATTAGATTCATTGATGATTCACTATTCATGATTTGATTCATGATTCATGATTCGATTCATGATTCATGCTTCAATTTATGATTCATGATTCATGATTCATGATTCATGATTCAATGCATGATTCAAATCATGATTCCTGATTCATGATTCAATTATGATTCATGATTCATGATTCAATTTATGAATCCTGATACATGATTTATGATTCAATTTAAGATTCAGGATTCAATTCATGATTTAATTAATGATTCATGATTCATGATTTATGATTCAATGCATGATTCATAATTCATGATTCATGATGCAATTCATGATTCATTAATTCGTGATTCATTTCATGATTCAGGATTCAATTCATGATTCGATTAATGATTCAATTTGTGATTTGATTCATGATTCATGATTCGATTCATGAATTATGATTCATGATCAATTCATGATTCATGATTCAATTCATGATTCAATTCATGATTTATGATTCAATTCATGATTCAATTCATGATTTATGATTCATGATTCGATTCATGATTCATGTTTCCTTTCATGATTCTTGTTTCATTTAATGATTCATGTTTCATTTCATGATTCATGATTCATGATTCGATTTATGATTCATGATTCATGATTTATGATTCAATTCATAATTCATGATTCGATTCATATTCATGATTTGATTCATGATTTAGGATTCGATTCCTGATTCATGATTTTTGATTCATGGTACAATTCATGATTCAATTCATGATTCATGATACAATTCATTATTCATGATTCATGATTTATGATTCAATTCATATTTCATGATTCATGATTCAATTCATGATTCATGATTTATGATTCAATTTATGATTCATGATATAAAATTCATGATTCATGATTCAATTCATGATTCATGATACATGATTCAATTCATAATTCATGATTCAATTCATGATTTGATTCATGATTCAATTTATGATTCGATTCATGATTTGATTCACTATTCATGATTTGATTCATGATTCATGATTCGATTCATGATTCATGCTTCAATTTATGATTCATGATTCATGATTCATGATTCATGATTCAATTCATGATTCAAATCATGATTCATGATTCATGATTCATGATTCAATTCATGATTCATGATTCATGATTCATGATTCAATTCATGATTCATGATTCAATTCATGATTCATGATTCAATTCATGATTCATGATTCGATTCATGATTTATGATTCATTTCATGATTCATGATTCAA